>NC_134483.1:182421529-182481529 GCF_040206685.1 Ascaphus truei | reverse complement strand
AGTATGTGCGTGTGTGTGATTGTGTCTCACTGTGTGTGTGTGTCTCACTGTGTGCTGCGCAGGGGGGGGGGAACAGAGCTGCTCGGGGGGGAACGGTGACCGGAGCGGCGGTAAGGGGTGGGGCACGGCCGGAGCTGTTTAGGGGGGGACACATGCCTGCAGCTGCGCAGGGGAGGGGAGGAGTGGAGCTGCGCAGGGGGGGGAGGAGTGGAGCTGCGCAGGGGGGGGAGGTGGAGAGGGACGTGGAGGGAGCAGGAGGTTTTGGTCCCGGGCAGCGCCGGGTCTCTCCGCTAGTATATATATATAGCTATACAGTAATAAGGCTTGTAGACACACAAAAATTTAAAGCAGCAATTCCAGAAAATCATAACTTTACTTTTTTTACATTATTAGAACCATAGGTCCTCCCCATGCACAGAACCATACTACTTTGAGCTGCACGGACCCCCCCCCCCCCAAGTTACAGAGTTGCTGGTGTCCCTCATGGAACATTCTATATGGCCATCGCTGTTTTACCAATAGGAATCTGATGATGTTGAGGCTTCATGTTGATACCGCTAATTCTGCAAGATGTAATTGCCCATATTGCTTCCCCAGGAGGGAGCCTGGCACCAACACAAATCACAGTAACTTTCTCAGGAACCACAGGACCCCTGAGAGGAAAATAGCAACATGTGTACTGTTATCTTTTTGGGGTAATATTCAGGTACAGTATCTATAATTGTTAGTTCTTAGATCTTATACTTGAATGAATAGTCCCCATACTGTCTCCAACATGCTGTATGTAGTAATGGTGGGCACTTTCATTGGTGTTTTGGTTCGAAAAAAATAATAATCATGTTTTGATTTTTCTGGATCTTGACTGGTTTTAGTTTTGGATTTTTAAAATGTTATGGAAAAAAATCTTAAAATAAGCATGACTTTTTTCTATTTTTTTTTTCCGCTAACTCAAAACTTAGCCCAGTTTTACCAGTTTTTATTAACAACAAACAACCCCCCGGAAAAATTGATCAGAGGTTGAGCCCTACAAATTTGGGGTTGAATTTTGTTTGGAATAGAAGATTAGTTCCGAATTTTGACTCCAATTTTATCATTCATTTTTAAGTTCACAAAGTTTGGATTTTGGGCCAGCAAACCTGCCCATCCTTAGTGCAAAGTTATGCGTATATTGTCATGTTAATAAAATGAGGTAACACCAGGTAACAGCCCAACAAGGTCATATAATGACTAGCAATCTGAAAAGAAAAAATCTAGTAACAACATCCCAACATTTCAATACCCAGTTAGATCGGAATCAAGTTTAGAACATTTTATTAAACAATAAAACATTGAAAATGTTAAAATAATGAAGTCATCTGTTTTTGTTTTGTCATCAGTTATCTACTTTAAAATCCTTTCCACATTTTACCCCGAATAGTTGAATTTGATGAGCATGCACCTTGCAATGACTTTCCTAAGCTGGGATGTTACATATCACGCCTTATTGTAAAAACATTTCTCTCTACCTGAACACGCCCTATTGCTGCCCTCTTCTGCTATGAGAGGAATGGAGGCATTGGATGCAAAGAGCCAGGCAATTGAGCATGTTTCAGACCACATTTATAGTATGCTTTGCTAAATGCCTGTGCCATCTATAGAGAAGGGTCCAAAGGAGGAATATCTACTTCTGCTGGATCCATAAATAAAAAGAGTTTATCTGTTAAACTGAGAAGTACAATGAAGAAATAAGGGTTACACAAAATGTCAGGTCTAGCAAATGTTTAGTATCAGTTCTTAATGATACAGTAGCTTAGTGCATACAGATGTAGCAGGGAGTAGTGCAGAACCACACTCATTTTCTTGCATACGTCTCATGGAGACACAATGGTGGTTGCTCCCGGTGGCATGTTGTGTGTGTGTGTGTGTGTGTGATAAAGGCTGCTACAGCTGTATTTGAACTTCAAAATGCAAAAACATCTATGGTACCTACCAGATCCTATAGATTTATTGCTGAATTAAGGTAATGATCTATTTTAATAAACAGGAGTCCACGTTCACTGCGCTGCTATTCAGTAAGACACCTTAGGCTACATTGATAGTGCCGGCGATGGTCGCTGGAAAATCAAATAGAGATGACTTCCAGCGATCGCGACCAACCTGTTGCTTCGTCGCGTCGCGCTTACTATAAGCGCACGCGACGGCGGCAATGCATTTGTTTTGCCATGACATCGCGTCGCTGCCGTCGGCACTATAAGAGCAGCCTTACGGCTTACTCAAGTATCTTCCGGCACCAGGAGGTGTCTTATGAAATAGCACTGCTTAGTAAATATAGGCCAACATGTTTTAGAAAATCAAAAGACCTATCATAAAACTTATATGACTCAATATTATATTTCATGTGTTATTTTATTCCCTTTTTTTCTCTCTTACTCTTAAGATCAATAAGGTGGCAGGGTACAAGTTCAGGCTTCTAATGTAGCGCTTAAATGGTGGGTTTTAAGAATCCATCATGCTAAATAAAAATGTGGTTCTCAAATCTCAATTCTCATGTATCTTCCAAAGCCCAAGGGCAGACATCTATTCATATAATGTTTTAAAATGCACTCCTGCTACACCCAGATGAAACCAGAAACCAGCACCTAAATGTGTCTTGCCAACCTGCATTGTAAGTGTCTCTTTACATATTTCTTGAAGGTTACTGTATTTTAAACTTTAAATGTCTATTTTTAGAATGTTGAAGTGGACACGCACTTGATTGGCAAATGTCTAATTGTAATGGTCACTGCATTCCAAAGGCAGAAAGCACAAGGGTGGAAGGAATATACTGCCAGGTTCCTGGACATTCACCAATTCTGCAGCTGATTTTGAAAGGAAGATAAGAACGAAAATGTGTAACATAAAAGCAACACTACCCAACATATTGAAGCAACACAGCCACAAAATATGTTGATTATAGTACTTTCTAGAATTACACGAGAGAGGTATAATGGATATGTTTCTCACCAGAGGAAGCACAGACTGAAATGCTCAGTGTAGCTGAATGAAACACAGAGTAAAAATCCATGTCTGATTGATTTGTGCCCTTCTCTCCCTCAATCGAGTTATAACCTGGCCCCTTCACCATGCAACTAGAGTTTCAGTAGCCTTATATATGGATTGTCTTCCAGTAAACCTTGACAATAAATGCATTTTTAAAGAGGCCACTTACAGTTATATATATATATATATATATATCAGAATATTGTTTCTGCAATAGAGATATATATTTTGCACAATATTCAGGTTTTGAGCATGAAAAATTATCAGATAATTAGTGCACAGTAAAAAATACACTTTAAAACTCAGTCCCTTTGGTGCTCAATGTCTGTATACTGGCAGCTGCAGTAAAGAATATTTTTTTAGTATGGTCCAGGTGTTCGAGGTCGTGCCAACGATTTCTGTTTATTTTTCTGCTGTGAAACTACTAGAATCAATGAAATACAAGTAGTAACAGAAACTTGTTGAAGTATTCAGATTGTAAATACACAGAAAATGAAAATGTAAATAATATACAGCATCAAATCTTATAACAAATGGCAACCTCCAATATTGTATCTTCATATATGGAAAGGATGGATTCCATCAATAATATGCACATTACAGTAGTACCATACTGTAGTGCCGACGAGTATTCTAAAACAAATCTGGGGCAATCACCAACAAGACCCAGGTACATGCTGGGTACATGCTGCAACATTTCGGCAGGCAGACTAATGGCCCATTGGATTAACAGCGGGGGTCCCTGGCAGTCCCATTCAGTTTGATCCGTGTTAATCCGATGGGCCATTAGTCTCTGCAGAAATGTCACTGAAATGTTGCAGCATGCACCCAGCATGTACCTGGATCTTGTTGGTGATAGCCCCAGATTTTCCAAAGCAAGTTTAAGTCAAGTTTTAGAATACTCGTCGACGCACCTGTACATGTGACTCTCCATTTACACTGTAGTACTTGAATATGTTCTTCGTGAGATGATTCTACATTCTCATTTATTCTTTTTGCCTTTTAAATTGTATTTATCTGGTTGCTTGTTTTCCAGATTTTTTTTTTGCAGCCCTACAATTCAGTTATTCTTATTTAATAATGTAAAGGCCATGTTCAATCACTCGCTATTTCGTATACTTGACCTTTTGTTTGACACTAAACACATTTAAAAAAAGGCATACATTTTGCAGTTCAGAAACAGCCTTGATAATGGTCCTTGTTTTTATAAAAAAAAATTATCTGCCTTTTTTACTGCACAATACTTCCTAGGGGAATGGATGCAAGTCCCTTGCTGGAAGAAGCACCTAATGTGTTTTGGTTTTGCATTTATAATACTCCAACCATATGATTTATCCCTTAAAGTTTTGTACAATTTTTTTTTTTTTTTATCCGCCATGGATTAGATTGGTGTAATTTATAATAATCATGGGTCAATAGTATACATTAAAAAGTGTTAGAGGTTGTAAGAGATGTGTGCAGAGGTACATTTAATGGAGACCGATTAGTGTGAAATTATATTTTGGCTTTATTGCGCCTGTTCCTTTAACAAGGCAAAACATATAAAAACAAACAAAATATAGGCCTACTCCACTTTGGCGAATAACTAAACCTTTACTCCAGCCCTTTCTAACTGGGTGGATAGCTAAGCTGGATACCACCCTAAGCACACACACGCACACGCACACGCATGTAATTTTATCTTTTCTGGCTTATATGCCGCAATAAAGTTTTTTTGATTTGCACATGCCTCCAGCCTGATCCTGATTGCGGTGCTCACTCCCACTCCCCTGCCTTATGATTCTTCGATCGGGACGGATGCACGCTACTGAGCAGGGTCCACCCCCAACTCACAGCACACTGGAGAAGGAAAGCCGGTAGTGTAAGTATATTTTGTCTACACAGGATGTCCTGAAGTGTGGAGAATACGTGGAGCCACGGGAGATTTGGAAACCCGCCCAGAGAGGGACCGCCGGACGGGAGTAGAAGCTCACCGGACAGGTTAGAGTTTATTCCCCGACACTTTGGAGCTCCCTACCACATGTTACCTTCATCTACATATGTTGGGATACCTGGTATGTTCAAGACTGTGTTAGTATGTTCATTAGGGGATTGGGACCCTGCTCATATTCTACAATACGAGGACATTGATTACTCCACAGCACCACCAGTATTTAGAGCACCCAATTAGGGAGTTTCCCTTACTCACCTTGTTTCTGTTGTAGCTGTAGGGAAGGGCCTCTCTGTTTTCCTGGGTCAGTGCATCCTTGTGTGCTATGGAACTCTCTGTGTCCAGGTATAGAGGTCGTGTCCCCTGGTCTTGCTTTCAGCATGCAGTCCTTTTGTGTGCATCAAGGCATCATATTTTCCTCAGGTCAGCACAGCTGTGGGCTAAGGAAATCTCAGCAGTCCTCCTTCTAAAAGTCCTAATCAGCCAGGTGGAGTCTGGTTGATTGCCTGTGTGCAATTAACCAGCACACTGCTGGATTTAGAGGCAGTTTCTCTCAAACAGTTGTAAGTCCCTGTTAAATACCTCCCCTGTTTGTGGGAAGCTGAGGCTTACCACAGCCAAAGCCCATCCTTCCACTATCACTAGATGTCTCCCTGTGACTTGAATGAGAGTGGATGGAGAACGAGAACCCTCACTCCCACTGGGCTTGGAGCCTTTTCTCCAGGTCAGTACTGTCTCCTCAAGAAGGTGCTTGAGCTCAGCACTCCTCAGTCGCTCGAGGAGGAATTTTCCCAAGCACAGTCTTTCTTCTGACCGCTTGGTCATGTATTTTCCCCTGGATTGGTTGATCTTTTCTTCCTCGAGTTTAGGGAGACAACCTGCATCGGGTTCTGTAGCCATATTCATGGGTGGTTCAAACTGGGCACAGATTTTATCCATACTGATTGACTCCCCTGGCGTCTCAGTTTGGTAGTTACCTAATATTGTACCTGTAGAGGTGTGAACACCGAAACAGTTCTGCCTCATCTAGCTAAGGACTATATCTTTCTAGTGGCTATTTTCATTGTGAGAAATATGGCTTGGGCCCTCGGGCCACAGTAGCATGACTGTATTAGTATTGTGCTTCTCAGTCGTAATTACGGTTCTTCTTTACTGATTTGTGTGTCAAGCCGATCGTAGTACTGAGATGGCATTGCGAGTGCCCTTATAGCAACGCACAGCTTGCATGGTTGTGATGTAGAACCTATATCTGGATTGAATCACACCAGCAGCTTCCTTCATTTTTTTGTAGTATCTTTGCTGCAGACACTTCCTAACATTTGACTGGAGTAAGATTACACACTGCTTCGAATGTTCATAATTCTTTCTTTGACATTGCATTCTTCATATGGAGAAGGCAGGCTGCTTTATTCTGGAGATTTAGCTGACGAGTTTTCATTCCTCTGTAGGCAGCCTGTATGGTGAGCGCTGCAGAGCGTTTGCACAGATACATTTCTCTTTCCAACCTTGCTTGGACAAGAACTTTGTAGCACTTCTGTATTACTTTTATTATCTTGGCGTAATTGTGCCTGCTCCTTTAACAAGGCAAAACATATAAAAATAAACAAAATAAAGACCTACACTTTGGAGAATAACAAAACCTTTACTCCAGCCCTTTCTAACTGGGTGGGTAGCTAAACTGCTTACCACCCTAAACATATGTAGCCCTCTTTCCCCCACCCTATGGGAGATGATGTCTCTACCAGGTGTATAGTGGTGCATAATACCTGTTGGCATGTAGGAGAGCTGAGGTTCCGCCGATGTTGTTGGGGAAACAGGACAGGGTTTGGAGGTAAGAGTATAGTTCTTTCTCTGTTGATGCCAGTGTCTCCATCTTCAGCAGACTACAAGAGTGCTGGAGGCAGTCCCTGCAGAAGAACTATCACATACTCCCCCCTGATAGATTGCAGACTCAGGCCAGGAGTGTACTTAAACAGGAACATATTTATTCAGCAACCAGCATACAATGGATATACACCATTTACAGACTTCTTTTAGGTCCCAGACCTCTGGATGATTCCTGGGTCAGCTTTGAGACTTGAGACCTTTCCAGGTGCATTTGCTTTGCCACAGCCACTTGATGAGGATGCAGGTTATAGTCCCACCCCAGAGGACGAGATAACAGACACTCACACTGACTCAATTTAGGTTTCCAGCATCCCTAGTACAGAGGGCGAAGGTGCAAGGTCAGAGCTCCCGATTGGGCAAAACACAGACCCTGTCCCACCTCCACCCCTGTCACTCAAGGACGCTGCTGGTGTGGGGAAAACAAAAGATTGGGCCTGACACTGCCTGCAATTACCAGGACTTACCAGTGAGGGCAGACTGGTAGCAAGACCAGGCATGGCTACACACACATATATATTATATACTGCTGCGGCACAGTTTATTCGAGCATTTGCCCGTTCTGTGCCGCAGCAGTAGCCTGGCGCGCGCCCGAGTGTGACGGGCGCGCGCCGAAGCAGCGGAAGAGCGCCCTCCGATCGGGGCGCTCTCCCTACCGCTGCCGGGTCCGCCGGGTCCCCCGGAACCCCCTGCCGCTGTCCCGCGATCGCGGGACACCAGGGCTCCCTCGGGGAGCCCCTGGACACGCGTGCAGGGGGCGCACGCTCCCGATGACGCGTGACCGCGCGTCTATGACGCGCAGCACGCCGAGGGGCGGCCACTAGCAAGCCGGGAGATTTCCCGGCTTGCGGTACCGACCACACTTCAATAAAGTGTGTCGGTAGTGTATGCTATATTATATATATATATATTTATTTATAAAATATTTTACCAGGAAGTAATACATTGAGAGTTACCTCTCGTTTTCAAGTATGTCCTGGGCAGAGAGTAAAACAAATAATACATGGTTACAAGTGCAGTTACATAAATGAACAGGGTATACATTATATACAAGACATTGCGTGCACAGTTAAAGAAAATATATATTATGAGCGTATGAAACAGTTACAGACCAGGTTAAAATTTGAGACAGCCTTAGATTTGAAAGAACTTAAACTGGTGGTGGATGTGAGAGTCTCTGGTAGGTTGTTCCAGTTTTGGGGTGCACGGAAAGAGAAGGAGGAACGTCCGGATATTTTGTTGAGCCTTGGGACCATGAATAGTCTTTTGGAGTCTTATCTCAGGTGATAAGTGCTGCAAGTGGTAGGGGTGAGGAGCTTGTTCAGGTAGCTGGGTAGCTTGTCCATGAAGAATTTAAAGGCAAGACAGGAAAGGTGAACTTTGCGCCTAGACTCTAGTGTTGACCAATCTAGTTCTTTGAGCCTTTCGCAGTGATGTGTGTTGTAGTTGCATTAGAGAATATATATGTATATATAGAGTCACAGAACCAGTCAGCACACTGATGTAGAGCATAAGCCTGTCCCATAAACAGATGCAGTATAGTTACCAGTCCGAGAACCAATAAAGGAGACAGCATACAGCAAGGAGTAATCCAAAAGTAATGTATTAGATAACACACTGTTACACGAATGTCGTGTAACAGTGTGTTTTCTAATACATTACTTTTGGATTACTCCTTGCTGTATGCTGTCTCCTTTATTGGTTCTCGGACTGGTAACTATACTATATATATACATATATATATATATAGTGCAGAATAAATGAGTTCTTCAGTATTAGGTGATACCTTTTTTATTGGACTAACAATTTATGTCATAGGACAAGCTTTCGAGAGTTCTCCTCTCTCCCTCAGGTCAGCAATACCTGATTTGGGGAAGAGAGGAGAACTCTCGAAAGCTTGTCCTATGACATACATTGTTAGTCCAATAAAAAAGGTATCACCTAATACTGAAGAACTAATTTATTCTGCACCGTAACTGGACTAGCACGGCTATTTTCTGCTTAATATATATATTATATATATATATATATATATATATATAAAACCATACGATACCGTTTGAAGCACGAGATCAGGAGACAGCCCTCTGGTAAGTTTGATCACAAGTTTTTGTATTGAAAAAGACACATAAACCGACGTTTCGGTCCCCCAGTGGGACCATTCTCAAGGTGGTAAGGGTAATGTATATTATTGTAGTCATATGTTAATACTGCTGTTTTATGTTTTAGATGGCTGTTGTCATCGTTTCGTTTAGGTTAGTTTCATATGTATTGTGATATATAAGGTTCCTGTGCTTGTTACCGACCCCGCTAAGGTTGAAGCCGTGGTGAACTGGCTAAGACCAGACAACGTGATGGAGCTACGATCCTTCCTGGGGTTCTGTGGGTATTATTGCCGCTTCGTAGAAGGGTACTCTAGTAAAGCCTAGGTCCTCAAACTCCTGAGGATCTACCAAAAGGAACCTCTGCAGAAAGCCACATCTCCACGGACCCCCTTCCGAGACAAGTGGACGTCCGCCTGTGAAAAGGGGCTCACCGGTCTTAAGAAAAGACTGACGGAAGCCCCGGTCTTGGCCTACACCGATCCAGAGAAGACATGTATCCTGCATGTGGATGCCAGTTTCAATGGGCTAGGAGATGTACTGCACCAGAAGTATCCTGCTGGCCTTCGCCCAGTGGCGTATGTGAGCTGAAGTTTAACACCAAGTGAACAAAACTACTGGTTCACAAACTAGAGTTCCTTGCACTCAAGTGGGCAGTAGTGAAAAAACTCCATGATTACTTGTACGGCGTTCCTTTTGAAGTGCAAACAGACAACAACCCGTTGACTTATATTCTGATGTCCGCCAAATTGGATGCCACCGGTCACAGGTGGCTGGTGGCCCTCTCCAATTATCAATTCACCTTTAAGTTTAAACCGGGGCCTTTAAACATCTGAGCCGATGCTCTGTCCAGGAGACACACACGTGCAGCTCCATTGGTCACCTTAAAAGCTCCAGTCCCATGGATTTACTGTAGTCTGCATTGACTTCTTGTGCATAGAGCCCGATTCAAGAGGCATCAGGAATGTCTTGGTAGTGACAGATCACTACACTCGATACTCTCAAGCGTTCTCGACAAAGGATCAGAAAGCTCTCATAGTTGCCAAAGTACTGTGGGAGAAGTATTTTATACACTATGGTCTGCCGAGTCAGATGCACTCCGACCAGGGAAGGGACTTTGAGAGCAAGCTTATTAAGGAGCTTCTCAATTTGCTCAATATCCAGAAGTCTAGGACCATTCCATATCATCCAGAGGGAGACGCTTTGCCGGAGAAGTTCAACCGAACAATACCAGGCATGCTAGGCACCCTAAAGGGCTCACAGAAAGCCGAATGGAGCAAGCATGTTGAAGCGCCGGTGTATGCGTACAAATGCACAAGGCATGAATCTACGGGGTACACACCGTACTTCATGATGTTCGGGCGAGAGGTACCAATGGGGTACCAAATATGGCTCACTACCGATATGTGAAGCAGCTTCAGGACAGCCTACACCACACATATCAGTTGGCAGAAAAGGCCTCAGCCCAGCTGAATGCATGCAACAAGCAAAGGTGTGAGCACAAGGTTTGCTATTGGGAACTTCGGCCCGGAGACGCTGTTTTCCTACGCAACATTGGGATCCCCGGCAAACACAAGCTGGCGCAATGGTCATTCGAAGTAGAATCACTGATGCCAGGCCTCCCTGTCTACCGCATATGAGACGCGGATGGCAGGGTAAAGGTCTGGCACAGAAATCACTTGTTGCCCATTCCATAATGTGGGAGAAATTGACCCTGAACCAGAAACAATAGCAACAGCCAGTGAGCCAGAAGAGTCAGCAGAGACTCCAGCTTAAGTAGCAGAATTCACTCAAGATCCTTTGGAAGGAATCTCCACCAACTTCAATGGAGACTGGTGTGCACCTACCGAAGGAGCACCGTTTAATGGGCCACAGCCTCATGTACTCACACCAGTGGCTTCAACAAGCAGTGGTCTGGATCCCAGTCCAAGTTTTGTCCGCCAAAGAGACTTTACAGAGACTGAGTTGCCCCTTAGAGATGGGCCAAGGCCCCAGGACTATGAAAGACTCTCCCAAGTGGGAAACACAGAAGACGAGCCTCGCAGGAGCCAGTGAGTGAGACGCACTCCCACTAGAGTGGCAGACGATTCGTTAGGGGCAAACCACCATGAGTCTCAGCAGCAGGCTAGGAGAAAGCTAGTCTCAATTATAAATATGTTTGCTGAACTGTACAACATTGTTTAGAGTTTATGGTTGTGTTAAGTTGTATACTTTACATGCATTTTTATTATATAACTTTTGTGCATATGTTGTTCCCAAGCAGGGACGTTGGTTTCTCCACCAGGGGGAGGATGTGGCCTGGTCCCTCTAGCCCCCTTACCTTCGGTGCGGGGAAGGGGGAGGCTACGGCTGCTCTGCTGTGGCGCACGGTTGCTGGAACTGCAGGCGCATGCAGGGAGCCGCCAGGTTGAGTTGCAGCAGTCAGTGGAGGTGCTCCAGTGCACTGGAGCTCTGTGGCAGTATTATCTGCAGGGATCCACTATCTTGGATTGTCTGCGCATGCTCAGTGTAGTGATGGCGGCGATCTTAGAGTAGCTCCGCAGGAGAACTACAGGTCCCAGCAGCCCCAGGGGATGCTTATCATGTGACATGCCACAGCCAATAGGGCTACCCGGATCTCCTGAGGCAAGATAGAAACATTTGGTGCTCTAGGGCCTCGCGTGCAGTCGGGAGCAGAACGGTGTCTGAGCAGCTTGTGTTGCCCCGCAGGCCCCAGTTAGGCCCTGACCATTTTTAGTTTGTGGCTGCTACAGGGAAAGGCCCCCAGATAGGAACCTTTCCCACCGTAGTCTTATCAGTGTTAGGCACAAGATGCCGCGTGGTGACTTGCAGCCTGTGGTCTGGAGTGCCAGGGAAGGTATCACATATAAGTGCACCAATGCTCTGCAGGGGTAGCGCTACTCCCTACACTTTGGGTGGGGACTTACATTGGGGGAAGGACATCAGGGGTATTGGTGCTCCGCACCCTATGTACTTTGGGGACACTCACCCTGTGTTATTGTATTGTGTGTGTGTTATACTGTCTGGTACATGTTACTGTATCCTATGTGTAGTAAACCAGTTGATATATACCCCTTGTGGGTGTATACTATTGTTATTGGTTCCTGTGAGGGGTGTATCCTGCTACACCGAGATCCCTCGCAGGTGGAGGCGCTGCATCGAGGAGATCGGGAGCACACCCCAGGCTCCCAGTGGCGGAGGCTCAGGCCTTCTGTTAGCCAAGCAGGTAATGGCAGCACCATTTAGTATCACAAATGTGTGTTCTTTAGTGTACATACAGTACTGACAATAAAAGATTTGGCAGAGAAATGAGGGGACTTCTTCGCCTTCCGTTGTCATGCAGTAGGACGAAAGAGCTTTTATCCGGGCAAAAATGAAAAAAAATCATGCACTTTTCAGCAATATTGAGGACTCTTGCTGCTCCGGTAAATATGGAGAATGCTAACATGTTTATGCATCTAGCAAAAACCTGAAAGCAGCTTTATTATCTGTTTCCAATGACTCCAATACCACGAATCACTATTGTGTGAGACTTGCCTTCCTTCAGTCTTACATTAAAAAATTAAGAGCTCCAGTATTTTGGTTTCATGCAGATGCAGATGTTTCACAACAGCCACTGAATGTTAGATAAGTAATCTGTCTTCCATAAAAAAAAAAAGCTGTGTGTGCTGTGCACGCGCATAGTAATTGAAACTTCTTTGACTTTTGTCACAGAAATTGTATTTGTGTTGGTGATGTTTTAATTAAAAATCAAAATACAATTTCATTGACAAAACGCAAATAAATTTGACTTATAAGTGCGTGCTCGGCACACATCCCCTGTATTAGCTATTTGCACTAAGTGTGAATTCCTCGTGTGTGCGTGTGACTGGGAGTGTGCGTGTGACTGGGAGTGTGCGTGTGACAGAGAGTGTGCGTGTGACAGAGAGTGTGCGTGTGACAGAGTGTGCGTGTGACAGAGAGTGTGCGTGTGACAGAGAGTGTGCGTGTGACAGAGAGTGTGCGTGTGACAGAGAGTGCGTGTGACAGAGTGTGTGCGTGTGACAGAGTGTGTGCGTGTGACAGAGTGTGTGCGTGTGACAGAGTGTGTGCGTGTGACTGAGAGTGTGCGTGTGACTGAGAGTGTGCGTGTGACTGAGAGTGTGCGTGTGATTGAGTGTGCGTGTGACTGAGTGTGCGTGTGACTGAGTGTGCGTGTGACTGAGTGTGCGTGTGAGTGTGCGTGTGACTGTGAGTGTGACTGACTGTGCGTGTGCGTGTGAGTGTGCATGTGACTGTGCGTGTGACTATGAGTGTGCATGTGACTGTGAGTGTGCATGTGACTGCGTGTGACTGTGCGTGTTACTGTGCGTGTGACTGTGACTGTGCGTGTGACTGTGTGTGCGTGACTGAGTGTGCGTGTGACTGTGTGTGCGTGTGAATGTGTGTGCGTGTGACTGTGTGTGCGTGTGACTGAGTGTGCGTGTGACTGAGTGTGCGTGTGACTGAGTGTGCGTGCGTGTGACTGTGTGCGCGTGCGACTGAGTGTGCACGTGACTGTGAGTGTGCGCGTGACTGTGAGTGTGCGCGTGACTGAGAGTGTGAATTCCTTGTGTGTGTGTGTGTGTCAATTAGTGTCAATTAGTGTCTGTGTGTTTGTATATATGTGTGTGTGTCAGTCAGTGTATGTGTGTCAGTCAGTGTGTGTGTGTATGTGTGTCAGTCAGTGTTTGTGTGGTGTGTATGTCTCTTTCTGTGTCCTGTCTGTGTCCTGTGTCCTGTGTCCTGTGTCCTGTGTCCTGTGTTCCCGTCACCCCCACTGTACTGTATGATAATTTAGTACAAATCACATTTCTAAGGTGCGTCTCAATTAAGTGTTTTCTTTCACTGGGGGCTTTGTTTGGGCAAACTTGATGAACACACAAAAGGGAGTAGCCAGAGGAAATCAACCCTCTCTCAAGTCTCAGGTCGTCATATTTACAAACTAACGAAATAATAATACATTAGATATGGATATCCACGCTATTGCTGTCACATGAATGTGATATACAACTGTAATCCCCCGTGCAGCCGTCAGCAGGAGTACTCTAAAGTTTCCTGCAGTGTGAGCTCCCAATGAGAACTCACAGAAACATGCAAAAACAAAGAGGCAGAAAGTGCACTGAGGAACCGTTTTGAAAAATATGGTTTGTATTGTTAAAAAAAAAAAGTCTTCTAAAGGACAACATAATAGAAACAATGAGACATTGGTAACATAGCGAAACTTACATATTGTATGTGCTTAGATAAATGGAGAATGCAGACCAGGAGATCCGGATATGCAGCCGAAGGGTTTGATGATGTAACGGGCCCGGACCTCCAACACCATCAGCCAGATGGAAACAACCTCTCTACAGGTCTGGAGCTCCACCAATGAGAAAGCGCACAGCATCCTTATGTGACCTCTACAATTTTCACGCGTGCGTGCTTTGTCAGGGGAACCGGTTGCTGCGTGCATTCTCATTGGTGGAGCTCCAGACCTGTGTAGCCCTGATTGTTTTTTGGGCTATAGGTCAGCTCTCTTCCTGGCAGTAAGGCCTAGTAAGGGTAGGTTCACCAGGAGTAATTATGGGGTTTCCCCACTCATAGCAGTGCATTGAGTCAGGGAAGGTAGTGTAATCAGGCCTTGTGTCCAATCAGAGGCATAGGGGTGGTTCCTACTGGATCTGTACTTTATGCATTGCACTTCCTGTATTTAGCCAGTCTGCCTCTACCGTGAGAGAGGCTGGTTTACCCTAACCAAGCTGTCAGGGCTCTGGCAGTTTGAGGCCCTCCCTTAAGGGAGCGGAGGGAAACCATTTCTTCTTATCCCACCAGGGGATAAAGGAAGAGCTAGGACCGCTCCTGGTACCTTTGGCTGGGAGTGTGACCAGGGACATCCTGAGGGTGGACACCCTAAAAGCTACTATCAACTGTGCTGCTGAATACAGAGAGTGAGAATAAAGGACCGGTGTTTTATTATACACTGGCGACACACTTTATTCGAGCTCGGCTAGTCCCACGAATTCGGGTATACCCGGGTGTATTGAGGTTTGTGACTGTTTTCTGCCCGAGTGCATTGGGTTATTTTCCAGGCAGGGATTGAAGCATTTTATTCCCGCTGGCTGCAATACTGCACAGTATATATATATATACTGCATTACAATTCATGAATTTATGCCATCTGGTAGACACGCAAAGCATTGCAGCCTATTAAATCCTAATCATTATCATTTAACAGATCAGCCGCCCGTCAGCCAGGCATGAACCCAGGCTGGGAAGGCAAACACAACGGGGCTTGTCAGAGGTGAGGAGCGGCGCATTCCAGGTATCTGCCAGGTACATACTGGGTATTTGCTCGAATAAAGTGTGTCGGTGCAGTACCTCTTGCCTGAGAGTGAAGTCTATTGGGAAGAGGATGAAAGAGATTCTCCTGCAGAAACTTCTCCCCGTACAACTGGGGCTGCACGAGATGGAGGCGCTGCACCTGTGAGTACTATTCAGGCAAGACACCAGAAGCCTGTCCTGTCATTCTCCTATACCGCCATGCGAGAGACCCAGGGCCCCCTGTTACCAGCAGGTTTGCACCACACTATACCATGTAACCAGAGCGACTTTCCCAGAGATAGGCCCTATGTGAGATTGGGTGGGGGAAACAGGGTTACACCTGTAGAGAGAGATTGTTTCCATCTGGCTGATGGTGTTGGAGGTCCGGATCCGATACATCAAACCCTTCGGCTACATTTCCAGATCTCCAGGTCTGCATTCTCCATTTATCTAAGCACATACAATATGTAAGTTTCGTTCTGTTACCAATGTCTAATTGTTTTTATTACATTGTCTTTTAGAGGACTTTTTTTAACAATACAAACCATATTTTTCAAAACAGTTGCGTAGTGATTTTTCTGCCTTTTTGTTTTTGCATGTAACTTAAAAATACCTAGGTACTGTATCTTGCATCCAGAGAAACTTTTCAGCTTGGTGTGAATGAGGAATTACTTGTGTCCCATCTATTTGAAGCAGGATCAATCATCCATCTAAATTTAGTAACTCTGAATTCTATAAATATCTTCAATTAAGGCATCTTATACCTTCTGTTCCCGAAAGCAAACTAAGCACAGGTACCTGGTTTGAACTCGTGTGCGCTGATTACTCCTAAAAAAAGGGGACGATCTCTTCTACATATAATATGCTACAAGATGTATGTTTTGATAATAAGCTCTCATATATGTTAAACTTGCAGAAAGAATTAAGTATTAAATTATCTGTTGAAGAATGAGATTCTATCTCTGTTAAAACGTGTGAACTCTCCATTTGTACTAGTATTAAAGAGAATAGTTATGATTCTTTTCTGGTGGTACATGATTCCAGTGAGGCTACAAAACATGTTTCCTGCGGTGTTGGGGGAATTGTGGCAGCATAGGCACAATGACTCATATTCAGTTTGAGTGTCCAGTAATTTTTTGGTACGTTTTCTCAGTTATTTAATGTTATTCATAAAATTGTAAAAGTGGAAGTCCCCCGAGGCCCTCGCATAATACTCCTACACAGAGGAGTCCCAGGGTTACCTTAAAAGTTTCAAACTCTAAGCTCTCATATTTTGACAGCCTCCAAGTGTTCAATAGTGAAGTACTGGAAACAGGTAGATCTCCCCCAGTGGGAGTTATTATCTTCCAGAGAATCCATTATGTTATGGTGTCCTGGTGTCCACTATCTAGTGTCCTCAATGAAACCTATAGTAAATGATGTCCCCTGGCTTAATTCTATATATTCCTGAACCACTTATTTTATTTGTGGTTAATAATACCTTGTACTTTTATAAACTTACTGATATACTGTATGTACTAGGACTGTGTATGTGTTATCCATATTATAATGTATGTATTAAAGTAATTGTGTCATGATTGTAACTATACGATAACAGACAATGTACCCTATCCTTATTACTTCCCCTTTGCCCCCTTTTCCCCTTATCCCCTCGTTTTGGCTTTTGTATCCCATTCTTTACTTTCTTTTCTCCCACCCTCTGCATTTTTCTGTAAAAAGAAACTCTGAAATAATTAAACAGTATATAGAAACACCCCGTAAATATCAGATTGCAGTAGAATATAAACAAATCACCCAGATATAACCCCTAAAATCTCATCACCATTAGAACACTTGAAGGGATTGTCCCTTTAAGATTTTAAGGCTCCTCGTCCTCTTATAATTAGTTACTGAATAAAGGAAGAGATGACATAGTTTAAATCTGGTCAAGATTTATATTGTTCATCCAAGCATACGAGTCAGAAGGTTTTTAGTATCATGTTTTTTGACTGCTGCATAGGATCAAAATAACAACGTAAGAGTAGACTGCAAGGCGTCTTAATGTCAAAAGTATTGTATTTCTGTGCAACATTTCATGTTTTAATTGAATTCCTCAGAAAAGTTCCATGTGGCATTCTGCTGGATTTTACCATCGAAATGTAAGTAAACATTAAACCTGCCTTTGTCATTATAGAATAGAAACTGTACCAGTAGCTGTTGATTGTACAGATTTTGGGCAATATTGAACATGTCATTTTCTTCTTTTTCAAATAAGACACATGTTTTACAGGACTTTAACTTTATCTTTGGGGTAATGTTCATCAGGAGGCCTCATTCTCCCAGAGATGTATTTTTCTTTTTCTGCAGCATGATGAATTATCAGTGGACAACACGCCTTCAAGTTAGCACAGTATTCCCTGTGTACTTTTAATGTATTTTCTCCACAAGTAAGATGTGTTATTCTAAAGGCAAAATGTTCTAAGGAAGGAAATGATTGAATGAAAGAAATTATATTCACAAGCATTCACTAAATTATCTTATTCCTAAGACATTCTAAAATAACATTTATTAGCATCGACCTACTGAAGCCTGACACTGTAGTCTAATTAGCTACCTTTACCGATCCTTTAGATTTTAAACACAGGCAAATAAACCATGAATCTGTTTCACAGAGCTAGACATTTACAGTAAGAAAGCCAGACGTCTCATTGAAGGAGACGAGGACTAGGCAGACTTTATTTAACACTGCGGAGAGAGGCTACAGTGTTATATCTGTAACCCCTCTATATTCTTGTACCTCAGACTATATGCGGAGGTGGGGGTCTGAGTCCTTATGCCAAAAATAAATACCAGACCTGCGTGGAGAAAACAAGGGGACACGACTGCCACAACACTTTGTTATATAAATGATTTATATAGATATATATTAAGCAGTTAAAAGGAACCTCGTGATCTTTGGAACAGGATCACCACATACTAATCACAATACATTCTCATCACAGTTCATATAAGCGCTGTGTGGGTGTTTGAGTTAATGTCAACCCAGAAGGTCTCCGAATCCTGGGTTTGCAGGCCTATATTTGAAGTACCGGTACACCATTGGAGCTCGTGTTTATAACGGGCTGTAGCAGGCCTGTACTTCTCATAGGTTGATTTTGGTACCATTGTTTCCTATGACCGTCAGGGGATCCCCTCCATCGGCTGTTTCTCCTCCATACAGCTGCCGATCTTAGCTGCTTGGCTATCCGGCTCTTTTGGCTGCTCTCCGTCCTCTCAGCAACTGTAATCTCACCCACGCGGGATGTGTACAGGTCCTGTCACACAGGTTCCTCTCAAGCGAGCCTTACTCCTTCAAGCCAACGCTGATCTGCCTCTAACTGTCATGACGATCCCCTTTTAACAACTCCTCTCCCTCTAAGTCCCTCCTTCTTCACCAGCATCCCCACTGGCTCATCACAGTCACATGTCCATAGGAGAGGAACCTACTAGGGGGCAGGGTGCATGTGTTGCCGGCCAAATACAGGGGGTTACATATTATCTTAACAAAATAATATCAGTGTTATTAAAGATCTTGTTTTGTTAAATTGCTTTACTCATTGCTGTGTGCATGTGTAGTTTATAAAAAACCCTAAACGCTGGAGGAGATTGCAACACGCTAATACTCAAAGAGTATATACATTTTATTAGAGAAAAAAAGGAAAACTCTCTTATTTTATATCACTATAGCACATACTGACTTACTGTATCACCCACTACGTTAATACTGGAGGATGATGTTCTAGCCTCATGCCGTTATAGTATGGCTATTAACTATTCCTGCAACACATGATAATCTTTAGTATAAATTTGGTATTATTTACTATAAGAAGTAAATGTTTTTTCTGCAGAAGCAGTTTTGCACTTTCACTGTTTTCATTGCTTTCATCTCCACAGTAATGTCATGTAAACAGTTCTGCTTTAGAATGAAAGTATTATCTGCATCATTCTCACCGTTTAGACTGCAAATCACAGAATATCTTTTAAAAGTCAAAATTGGAGGTGATTTTACCATCAGACTATGAGTGTTATTTCTTTAACTGTGATAGTGTCGATTGGGGCACAATCCCAAGTAAAAGCAATGGGTGTTTCTCTACAACAGCAGCCCAATCGGCACTATCACAGCTTAATGTATAAACCCATATGGCTCCTATTCAATATGCTTCTGCATTCAACACTGCTGCAACTGAATTCACGTTTTGCCTTTTTGAGGGAAATCTTAGATTTATTTAAAACAGTAGTATATTTTTCTTTTACATACTGTATGCACAGTCATTCAAATAATGATGTCTGGTGGCTCAGACAAAGTAATCCTTGATACAATGACCTTGTGGCGACTCCACACAATTACTGCATCTGGAGGAATTTACCGCAGACCCTAATCCGCACTCAATGCTCTTTAGCATTGCATTGCTTTAGCATTGCTTAGGCCTAGAGTAGATATACAGATTTAAGTTGAAATAAGTCACGCTGATAATAATAGTGCATACGGTAGAGATCCTGCATTCCCCGAGGTCTGACGCAGACACTGCCCAGTGGATCGTTTCTGTCATACAGATACCTCAGCTCTCCTTTAATGCTCATTTGCTCTATTGCTGCAACCAATTTTTATGGAAGTATCAGGTTATCCCTGGACAATTAGCAAAGTACTGCAGGGAAAACCTGACACCTACCACTATTGTGTTTTTTTTGTGGATCTGTTTAGCATCTTATAACCCCCCCCCCCCCCAGCTACGGGCCATTATGAAAGCATCATATGCCTAGTTAGGGAATAAATATTGTGACAATAATCATTTAATCTTCAAAAATAAAATTAATCAATCGTGAAAGCTGCAGATGTTACGTTTGTATTTCTCGTCGATGCATGGAAGAGAGGAAGCACACTTTCTTGAAAACGTTTTCACATTCATGTGAATGCTACAGTCTCTGTTAAGTACAAATAAAATCAGAAACGTGTTGTATACATATTTAAACATCCAATGTATTTACAAGATATTTTTTTTAAAATTAATCCATGTTATTATTTTGGACTTCTGAGGTGGTTTTATAGGGATTCGTGGCATAACAGTGGCTGACTCAATTTTTTTACTGCTCTGAAGCAGTACATGGATGGCACTATTCAAATAAAGATATACATTTTTGCATCCTGTTTCCATGGGCCATCCTTAAAATAATTAACGAACAACTAGAGAAAAAAATCTTATGTTTTGTCTCGACTTGACACACTTTTTATCCGCCTGGTCTCTCCCGTTTAAAAAAAAAATATTTTATTTTGAAGCCATGGTGAATAAGACTAAACTAATAATGTATAGAGTGTTGTTAGATACGCATTTTCTCCTCCTTACAAAAAAAGAAGAAAGGGAACAAATTATGTGCCGTGTCACTTCTTCTGCTTGCTAGAAGCGATTCAACTGACAACTTTCATTCATTGAATGGTACGGTAAGATAAAGCTTGGGGCATTTTTGTGGTGAAGCCTTCTGTATGATCCAGTGAAACTTTTTAAAATACATTCATCCAAAGAAAGCAACCATCAAATCTGTTATGATACACCCTATTGTTCAATAAAAGGTTTTTGAGTATCTTTTAAATGTCCTACAGTATATTTACCCTAACTTTGTGAGAGGGAATGGAAATCAGGAGCAATGCTGAGAATTAACATACATCTGAATAAGAGAATATGCCCATGAAGCCTGCTTCTGCCCATGACCACAAGGCATTAAGGTATCAATTAGAGGTCACAGATTATCCAAACTTGTTCCAGAAGGATTGTTATGCCTGAACGGCTCACCACTGTCACTCTGTGAGATTCATTTTAAGCAGCTGAAGAGAGATGTGCAAATGCCTTGAAAGTTGCTTTGTGTTTTGTTGAACTGTAACATGGACTTATCACTGTTGAGAACAACTGTCTCTAAATCCAGCAGTGTGCTGGTTAATTGCACAGGCAATCAACCAGACTCTACCTGGCTGAGGAGAGATTGCCCGACGCAGGGGAAATCTCATGACCACGCGGCCCATAAAAAGACTGTACTTGGAGAAAGGGCTCCAATCCCAATGGGACTGAGGTTTCTCGTACTCCATCCACTCTCATTCGAGCTGGAGAGATATCTCGAGTGAGAGAGGAAGGATGGGCTTTGGCCATGGTAAGCCCGAGCTTCCCACAAACAGGGAAGCTATGTAACAGGGACTTATCAATGTTGAGAAAAACTGTCTCTAAATCCAGCAGTGTGCTGGTTAATTGCACACAGGCAATCAACCAGACTTCACCTGGCTGGTTAGGACTGTTAGAAAAAGCCTGATCTAGGAAACAGGAAGGAGATTTGCTTAGCCCACAACTGGGCTGACCAGAGGAAAAGATGTATTGATGCACACAGAAGGACTGCAGGCTGACAGCAAGACAAGGGGGCAAGATCTCTATACCTGGACACAGAGAGTTCCATAGCGCACAAGGGTGCTGACCCAGGAGAGCAGAGTGGCCTTCCGCTACAGCTAAAAGAACAGATAAGAGACTTTCTTGTTGGACTGTTGTGTATATATATATATGTGGGGAAAGGACTCAACAACCCACAATGAGGGAGGAGGGTATGTTACGGGGGCTATATCTATATATATGTTTGGGGTGGTAATTAGCTCAGCTACCCACCCAGTTACAGAGGGCTGGAGTAAAGGTGTAGATATTTTTTTTTTTTTTTTAAATGTTTTGCCGTGTTGAAGGAACAGGCGCAATAAAGTCTTATTTTAGTTTCACCTTGAAAACGGTCTCCATTGCATACCTCTGCACACATCTCCTACATTAACATTTCGCATTTTGTTAAATCTGTGCCAAAATTTGCTATATTTTGCAAACGTTGCCAAAATCTTCAAAAATTCTGATGCAATTTACAAAAAAGGGCAACATTTTCATGCAAATAGTGGTAGATAAAAGTTACCTGCATATTTACTTTTATTGCTTTGCAGATTCCTTTTTGTTCGTGAGTTATTATGACAATTTAAGATATCTTCAGCAAAAGCAAAGAACCTACTTATTTGCCTACAGTATGTAGCCCTGTGTGGTTTTGGGCTATATTTCTACCCTCCTCCTGGCAGTAATCCCTGTGTAAGGGCAGGTTTGCTAGAAGTTATCATGGGTTTCCCACCTCAAGCAATTGCACTAAGGAAGTGAAGGCAGGTCCCCTGACTCTGTGTCCAATCAAGAGACACAGGGGCGGTGCATGTTGAAACTACTTAGGGCATCTGCACTTCCTATTTAGTGGTCAGTTCAGAGTAAACAGTTGGAGGTAGAGACAGGAGGATGAGTAGAGCTGATATAGTTATAGTTTAGTAGGTGGACCAAATACCTCCTACCCTGCATAGGGGGTAGGGGAAGAGTTAGACCCACTCTGGGTGGCCCTAGGCCCAGAGTGGCATCAGGGGACACCCTAAAGGAGGACAGCTGGCTGAGAGCAACTGCCTGTACCTGTGCTGTATCGTGTGCTGCTGGGACTTGAATAAAGTGTCCTGATTCAAAGACATAGCGGTGTGAGACTGGAATCTCTCATCCCTGGGAGGGAAGTTCTACTGTAGGAATTCCACCTCATATCCCTGGGGCCTGCAGGAGATGGAGGCGCTGCCCCATTGAGAAGAACGAAGGCACAACCCCAGAAACCTGTCCTGTTGTCCCCAATGTCATCGCGGGAGACTCAGGCCCTCCTGTTGCCAGCAGGTACGCACCATACTCAGACATGTAACGGAGGAGTTAGTTCACCTATAGGACCCTATCTGAGGTTGGGAGGTGGGGGGGAGGAGGGGGATTGGAGTAACCGGGTTACATCTATATGTACATACCTATACGTAACGGTGGAGTTTTTTTGTCACCTTTTTCACCCACCATAACTTAAATAATATGTATGGTATACATACCTATAGGTAGAATAAGATGCATGCTATATGAGAAGGTTTGATTATATAACTCCATAATGTTTGCATATGGAGAAGTTAAGTTACAGTGCATTCCAGTAGAAGAGAAGAACAACTTCTGAATTCTATTTTCACTTACCAGGTGACCCCCAGGCATTATTTATATCTAGCTAAAAAATGGAGTAGCACAGTTTTTCTCTCCTTTGCTATAAGGAAGACATCCCAGCATATCAGGTAGCTCGCCAAAAAACAACCTTTTATAAAGTAACTATTAACCAAACTTTGGCTTCCTTATGCAAAACTAACCAGGCTAAAAACAAAGATTTGTCAGACTTTGTTTCTCTGGAAATTAATTATAAATTACATTCTTAGGGGCCTTAGCCCACCTCATGCTTGTTAGAGGGTTAATAACGATAACACGAGGGGAAGAGAGTGTGTTTGCTTCTGTAAACTCTTTTTTAAAACACAATCAGGAATAAAAACACCTCCCAAATCTCAGCTCACCTTGTTTACAAACTTATTTCAAAAATTATTTAAAATGCTTTGGTGCCAGAAAAGGCACCAATCACCCATATTTTACCACTCAAACATTACCAGCATTGGTATACTATGGTCCTAGAATGGATTTCCATTTTAAGTAACCAAACAGCAAATTTGTATTTATATATTTGTGTTTATATAGTGCCAGCCAGTGTACGCAGTGTTTTAAAGATATAATATATACAAGACATAATACAGGGAAGAATAATACAAATAAGTGCATAATACATAAAAGTAAACATTTGGGAAAAGGCGTCCCTGCTCTGAGAAACGTACAATTTAATTGGTGTATTGGGGAATATAGAGAGACAAGAGGAGTAGATTCTTACAGCTTGTAAGGGAGCTTCAATACACATATATGCACACAGCCCTCGCCTCTCTGACCTTTTTGAGACTTGAAAATTGGATTTCCTAAAACAACCTGTTTTTGAACACTGACAAGACTAACAATAGTATTTGGGACCAAGGCTAAATTTCTAAAGTTTCCAATGAATGAGCTTCAGATCAGAACCAACTCTAATACCATCCTAGCCCCTGTTACTAGTTTTAAATGCTTGGGCATATGGCTTGATTCCCATTTAACATTTGAGTTCCAGATTGATACCCTGACATCCAAAACCTATGCCAAACCTGGTGTACTTTATAGCAGAGGTCCCCAACTCCAGTCCTCAAAGACCGCTAACAGTGCAGGATTTAAGGATAGCCTCTTATCAGCCCAGGTGGCCCAATCATATTGACTGAACCACCTGTGCTCTTGCAGGGGTATCCGTAAAATCTGCACTTAGTGGTCCTTGAGGACTGGAGTTGGGGACCTCTGCTTTATAGGACCAAATCCTCCCTAAGTCTGCTGGTCAGAAAGCGCACCACACAGCAGATGATAATGTCAAGGATAGACTATGGGACATAGTATACGGCTCGGCACCCCAAACTCACCTTAGCGAACTTGACACCCTCTACAATTCAATATGCTGTTTTGTCCTCCAATGCAACTACAACACACATCACTGCGAAATGCTCAAATAACTAGATTGGGAATCACTTGAGTCTAGGCGCAAAGTTCACCTTTCCTGTCTTGCCTTCAAATACTTTCTGGGCAAGCTACCCACCTATCTGAACAAACTCCTCACCCCTAGCACATGCAGCACTTATCAGCTGAGATCTGACTCCAAAAGACTGTTCATGGGCCAAGGCTCAACAAAGTATCCGGCCACTCTTCCTTCTCTTACCGTGCACCCCACAACTGGAACAATCTACTCGAGACTCTCAAAGCCGTCACCAGTTTAAGTTCTTTCAAAACTAAAGCTGTTTCACATTTCAATCTGAATGAACAAAGAAACTGTCCTGCGCTCCGGTGTACAGTCACAGCACCCGTAGGTGTCAGTATAAGCCACTTGGGAGCGGAGTGAGAGGGGCAAATGCAGACCACTATGCTGGATCGGGGTTGGGAGAGAAATCCCTTACCTCTAGATGCTCTCCGATCTGGGTCCTGCTCTCTTCTTACCTCACATTTTAATCTGGTCTGTAACTGTGTCATACACATATAACATATATGATCTTTAACTGTGCATGCAATGTCTTGTATATAATGTATAACCCTGTTCACTTAATGTAACTATGTATTTGTAACCATGTATTTGTCATCATAACTCTATGCCCAGGACATACTTGACAACGAGAGGTAACTCTCAATGTATTACTTTCTAGTAAAACATTTTTATAAATAAATAAAAAAATGAATGGATTATAGGGCAAGGTCAAGAGGGTAAGGCTCATTATCTGGATGAGGGAGGAGGATCTCTAACACCTGGTTATTTTACTTACCGTTGAGTCTGTCTCTGTTGTGGAAAAGGGAGCTGCTCTGAGGTCCTAATAGACAATGTAAACCACCGGTGCATGAACCTACATCCGGGACCCTCTTGGCAGAATCCCACCAGATAGCTTGCACAGACACCCTGTGGGTTTGCTGGTGCCTACAGAGTGGGCTGTGCTTGCAGAAGACTCATTTATACTAGGGACAGTCTTTGATCTTTGACTCCAGGTCAATGTGTAAAAACGGACACTCCTTATTACTGCACTCCCCAAATTTTGAGTAGGCCTACAGTAATACTCTGGCATCTTGGTCATGTCATACTCATAAGGTAAGAGCATATGCAGTGGGTCATGGGGTAATGTAACAACTCTACTGTACTTCCTTCCCTGTAAGGTGACTTTTCAGACGAGTCTTGAAGATAGGGAGAGAGGGCGCATGAGGAATAGTGAGGGGAAGATAATTCCAGAGGTAGAAAAGAAAAAACAAGCAGGAACAAATTTCCAAATGCTGACTGGCAGATACAGTACTTTGCAGATTCAAGGATATCTTGCCCTTGCTTAGAACAAACTCAGATCAGATAACATTGCTTATGCTGTCTGATATCAGTTTCCTTCCTGTTGTACTTACTCTGACATTTTTGGCAAAATGTTAATGTGAGGATTTCACATTCTGAAAAAGAGGACACTATAGGCCTCATCCACAAAACATTATTGGTTACCAAGCAGCAATGGCTGGCACATTTTGTGAATTAAGCCTTATCGTGTAAATGTTATAAAACCTATCCTGCTCTCACTTGAGACAGACACACATGCTATTACCGACGTGGACAGACTGACAAAATGACAAGCACACACATACATAAATATATACTGACACATAAATAAACATATACTGACAAAGGCAGAGACATTAATAGACACATTGATAGATCAACAGTGACACACACACACTAACAGACCCACTGTTAAAAATAAGAGGGAGAGGCTCTGCCAAAGTGATGAAGGAGAAAAAGGTTATAGTATGAGTAAAAATGGAGTCATGGAGGAGAGTGAGCCCTCTGCTGTGTTAGAATAAAGGAGAGAAGCTAACTAGGCCCACAGAATAACTGCAGTGTCCAGATCGAGTGCGGGATACCAGGGGGAAAGATGGATGAAGAGGAGCGGTGACCACAGCCGGGACGAGCGGAGGGACCGTGCCCGAGGACTCTGACAGCACTGCAGCCCTCAAGACACAGGGGCCTGCGAGAGGTGAGTTGGAGTGCCCCGTGGAGGTCTCCCCCCCCCCAGATGACCCAACCAGCGCAGAGCTCTAAACCACTCAACCTCCTATGGTGGGGCCGGCGGAGCAGCAGACATAGACTCGTCCTTGCTCTGCTGGAAGGAGACCTCTGTGTGCTCGGAGAGAGGAGGCTCCCAGGGAAAACGGGAGATGGGTGGCCCTCGGATCCCCCTGTGACCTCTGTCAGGGGGAACTCAGACAGGAGAGAAGCAGTGAGGCGGGGGCAGCGGCCATCTTCCCAGAGTGGGGCGGCTGGACTGCTAAGCAGCAATGCTAGATAGAAGTGGGGTCAGCACAGAAACAGGAGGGAAATAAAAAATATACTGTTAGAGGACACAGAAAAAGCAATGAGATGGACGAACCAGATCTATTATGAAAAAGGGAATAAAGCTAATACTGTACATATCTGGCGGCGAAATTAAGGAACAAAATGTCCAGTCTAAATATATTCTGTTTCAAAAATGGACCAGGATAAAATAGTTTTTAACCTGTCTGAAATTAATAGGTAATTTATAAAATACTATAGCAACCTACAGTATTTTATTTAAATGCAGCAGTGCAAGCGGCCCCAAGACAAGAGAGAAGTATTGATCAATATGTAGATACTTGTGAACTTCCCAAACTGGATAACCAAACAACAAACCAGCTGGGCAATAAGATAACGGCAAAAGAGATATCAGAAGTTATAAAATATCTAAAAAATTCTAAAGCCCCAGGCCCAGACGGGTTTTCAAAGTTATACTACAAAAAATTTGAACCCACCTTGAAACCATATTTAATAAGACTATTTAATGATATATTAAAAGGAGAAAAATTACCAAAGGAAATGCTGGAGGCGGCGATAATTGTAATTCCCAAGGAAGGTAAAGACCCTATGCTATGTCCAAGTTATAGGCCCTTATCGCTTATTAATATTGATATAAAATTATTTGCCAAAATACTGGCCACGCTTTTAAATAAAGCACTGAATACTCTTGTCCATCCAGATCAGGTGGTTTTCACCCTGGAGAGATTGTCTGACAATATTCATAGAATCATAAATATAATCCATAAAAGTAACAGAAGTCAAAACCCGACCCTAGTTGTGGGGCTGGATGCAGAGAAGGCCTTCGACAGAGTAGCATGTTCCAGGTAATGAATAAAATGGGAATACAAGACAGTTTTATTAAAGGAGTCAGGCTCTGTATATAGATCCAACAGCTATGGTGTGGACCTCAGGCTATATCTCAGATCCATTCCAAAGGACAAACGGTACTAGGCAGGGATGTCCCCTATCACCGCTGTTGTTTGCACTGTGCATAGAAGCTTTGGCATCCAAAATACGAGGGAACTGAGATATAAAGGGTGTAATGATAGGGGATAGGGAATACAAGGTGTCCCTATTCGCAGATGATGTTCTACTATCACTTCCAACCCCAAAATATCACTACAGAAACTATTCTATATGGTAGAAGAATTTGGCACATATTCAAATTTCAAAATAAATCACACTAAAGTCAGAGGCCATAAGCTTAAATATTTCTGCAGAGAACAAGATATCCATTAAAAACTATTTCCTATTAGATGGTGTGATGGAGCGGCCTGAAGGCAAGGTCAGACAGACGTGTAGACACTGTATAAAGCTTAACTATGGTGATTTATTTGCCACCAAACAGCAACCAAAACATGGCTACTGCCCCTTTAAGGCAAAACACCAAATAATAAAATAAAATCCTATTCCTGTTAGGGAAACTAACTACACCAGCAGGTCCCTAGCTAATGGTGCTGGCCAACTAACCTTGTTCCCAGCCCAAAACTAATGCAACAATATATAAGGAGTAATATAGAAAGTCTTATCTGAATTGCAGAGATTTCTTCACAGGGTCTCCGTGTCGCTCCTTTAGGAACGCCGGTTCTTGGGAGTGATATGTATCCTGGGTGTGATTCCCAGCTGGACCCCACAGGCCTGCTTCCTTCAGTCATAGGGTCCCTAACAGCCAGACTCTCCTGGCTGGGAGAACTTTCACTTCCTCTCTCTCTGTGGAGGAAAGCAGTCTCTAGATGCCTGGGAAGGGAGTTAACCTCTTCACTCCCTTACAGATGGAAACCAGATAAGATGAAATATTTGAGAGTCCATATAACGGGGACATACGATGAACTTTATGCGGCAAATTACCCGGTACTTACTGTATAAAAGAGTTGAAAAAAGATCTAAAGACCTGGGACAAGCACCAAATATCATGGACAGACAGAATAGCTTCAGTAAAAATTAACACACTGCCCAGAATGCTGTATTTATTCCAGGTGCTACCCGTCACAGTCCCACGAAAAGATATCAAAGAGCTAGAAAAAGAAATAACAAAGTTTATATGGCATGGCAGAAAGCCAAGAATAAAGAAAAGATTAATGGGGAAACCAACAAAATTAGGGGGTATGCCGCAACCAGACCTAATCAAATACTATGAAGTAGCCAGGATAAGCCCCCTGATATACTGGTCAATGAGGGAGGGAGAGAGACCATGGGTGGACATAGAAAGAGCAGAGCCTCAGACGAAGGATATGGCGACGCTATTATGGTTATCAAAGAAGTTGAGGCCCGAATCTTTTAGGACACAACCAGTCATCCCGCACACTTTAAAACTATGGGATAAAGTAGAGCTAAATATATTTAATCTATTCCTTCACCCCTGATCCCAATATTGTCTAATCCAGGGTTTGTTCCGGCTCTCCAATCAAAGGTATTTAAAATATGGAGAGAGAAAGGTTTGAGCAGTCTCTGGGATGTGGTGAAATCGGATAGTACTGAAACATTCTAGGAAATAAAGGAAGAGTGTAACAAATCCGCTACTGGCTTTGATTCTAGCCTTGCAGACCTCTGCAGTTACAAAGGCTTCCTCTGGCAATAAATGGCACATGTGCTGCCTCTCATTGCAGCTTCTGCCCTGTGCCCCATCATTGGAGGAATATTCACACACCCTCCTCCTGTGATTGGATCTCCGCCCTTTATATGTTGGGCTTTGGCTCTGAATCAGAGCCGAGCATAATTCCTTCCTGAACGTTTCGTGTTCTGCCACAAGCCCTAGGCTTGTCTCCTTGTGTACTAACTTCTCTGGTTTTTGTTAGTAGTTCCTGAGTATCCTGAGGCCTGCTGCTATGCTTCCACGCAGAGGCCTGACTTCCTGAGTATCCTGAGGCCTGCTGCTACGCTTTTACGCAGAGGCCTGACTTCCTGAGTATCCTGAGGCCTGCTGCATTTCTCCACGCACAGGCCTGCTTTGGTTATCGGTGCTGAAGCGTTGGTTTTCCCTGACGCTGCCCTGCGGTGTACTTCGGCCAGCCTGCTGTCTCCCCCTGCTGAGACCGGCATCATGGGCCGAGGCCGCTCCTCGCACAGAGGCCACTCCCGCACTCACGCTCCTAAGCTGAAGCGGGGAACTCCTGTCTACCTGTTGCCGAACTCCTGCTTGAATAACGACGATGCTGCCTTCTCCAATCCTGACCCTGCTATGTACAACTATGAACTGCGCATTCCGGATCCGACTACGTGGTCTCAGGTCAGTGATTATACAACCCCACCTCAGCCCCGCGTCCGGTCCTCGTTTGTGGCGAGCACAACCGTGACAAAGAGTTTGATATACCAGATATGCATTTATACCAATATTTTCAGATAAGGCATTATGCTTTTCAATGCAGCTCACAAAGGATGTTTTTAGACCTCTGTCAATTTTCGAGAATCTATATTCAACAGGTGAATATCATAAAGGCACCATAGCACAATTGTATCAAATCCTGATTATACATGTAACGGGTGTTCGTGTCTGGTCTGACCCACCCAATCTCACATTGGCCCCTGTGGTCTATCCAGCCCCGTTACATGTCTGTGTATGGTGGTGCACCTGTAGGTAACAGGACTCCTGAGTCTCCCGCTTGATGGTATTGGGGGATGTCAAGCAAGACAGGTATCTGAGGTAGTGGGTGACGAGTCCTACGCACATTATGTGCAGCGCCTCCACCACATCAGGATCTATGCAGATGCAGGTAGATGGCTCTGATGAGGAACTCCTTCTTGGTGGTGAGGGCCCCAGGAGAGTAATTGCAAACTCACATCAGGGGGTTTTCTTTGCACAAGTCATCTTTATTGTACCAGAGGTGGGCGAGCTGCCCTTTGCAGTGAAATGTCTCAGCCACACATTCTCCGTGATTCCCTTCAATAGGTACGCCCTCCCAATGGAGTGGGATTCCCTCTCCCTGTAGGGAGATCACCCCTGTGCCAGGTCCCTGGACACAGTTGGCCTTTTCCGACTTGATTTAACTTGAGGCCACTAGTTAAGGCACTAGTGGGCACCTTTAACTGGCTGCTTCCCCTTGCACCATTAACTTCGCAGCAACCACACACACACACACACACACACACACACACACACACACACACACACACACTAACTTTAGGCAGTGCAGTGCCTTATATACCTGAGGAGGCAGGAACATCTCTGAGGTCACTAACAATGGACTCAGAACCTGTAGCCACTCCCACCCATACACAGGGCACCTCACAAGGATGTGAGGGCAAACCTCCATAATTACTGCTGGCACTCCTGTAACTTACCAGGTCTTGCGGCCAGCAGGAGAGATGACAGTAGGCATTGTTAGGCATGACTACATACAGAAAGAGAAGCAACAAGTAAAAACACTCTAGACTGGGAAAACGACATCGGGCGATCATTAGAGAGCGAAGAGTGGCTAGAAATATATGAGAGATCAGCAAGAGCGTCTAGGTGCTCGGCAGTCCGGGAAATCAACCTTAAGATATTACATAGATGGTATTACACCCCAGCTAGACTCCACTCGTTTTTCCCGGCCACCTCCCCGTTGTGCTGGCGGAACTGCGGCCACATATGCTTGTTTAAACATATTTGGTGGACCTGTTCTAAGATAGCACTATTCTGGAGAAAAATGAAAAAGATAATCAAGAGAATTACGGGACTGGATTGTCCCTGGAATAAAGAGACAGTACTTATTTTAAAACCAATAGAGGACTTAGAGAGGAACACAGACAAATTAATTATACATATTTCCTCAGCCAAAGCAGTAATAGCTAGAAGTTGGAAACAGATTGACCAACCGACAATGGCTGAAGTAAAAAACAAACTAAACTATATTATGGGAATGGAAAATTTACCAGTTTAATTCAGGATTTAATTCTGAAGATATGGGTGCCATGGATAATATATTGGGCAGCAAATGTTTAATGCATCTCTGTTTATTTTCTCTCCAGCACAATATGTGACTGTAATGTGAACCATGCCGAAAAGCAAATGTAAGTGTAACAAAGTATAAATGGACGTACTGAAAACAAAGTAAAGATGGAAATGTATCACCCCCCACCTATTTTCCTTTTGTACTCCTTCCCCCCCACCCTAAGTATAACTTGTGTAAAAAGAACAATAAAATACAGGTTTAAAAAAAAAAAGACACCAGGTATTTAAAGATGTTTTAAGTGTTCCCTTTTGTAGATGGTGAGTTAGCACAACTCCCTCCACAGTCTCAAAGGGGAACCAGTAGGAGCAGCTTAAGCACAGCTCTTCCAAGCAGTTTACTCTCGGCTTCTCTAGCAGCCTGCTACCCCTCGGTTAGGTTTGCTTGACTCTGTTAAATTACAGTTTGCCTTGTACAGTAAGTCTGCTCCTAAGCAGCTATTTGGCACCTGTTCATTAATCAGAATGTCTGTCCCAACAAACCAGAGCACCTCATTGTATCGAGCCCCATCTGAAGAAGATCTGGCCCCTGTGTGGGAGCTTGGAAAACACTGACACCAATCTTATTTGAATTGTTTATGTTTTATGCACAGATAACAGAAATTGTGCAGTCTACATCATAATGCTAGACAAATAGGTGAAGCCCCGCAGCTGTCTGAAGGCGGTTGGTGTAGGTGCTCCCTAGGTAGGTATCAGTAATCAAATCAAACTCCTTTGATAAATAGCAGGCAGCAGTTACTGCCACCAGCTGACTCGCGGGTAGGCATTTGAGTCTTGCGCGTGCACCCATCTGCCGACGCGCGCGTTTCACGTAGCCGCTTCCTCAAGGCAAATACAAAGGTATTTGTATTTTACCAGTAAGTCAGCTGGCGGCAGTGCTCGCCAGTAACTGCTGCGTGCTATTTATGAAAGGAGTTTCCCACGCTGATCGGATGATCTAAAGGGAGCTCAGCTAACCAGGAGCTGCTACTCGATCTGTCATACAGTAGCAGTAAGCTGTATAATAATACACCGTTACCATGTTCACATACCTTTTACCTCTCATATAGTGCTGATCCTTTAGAGACCAGCTCTGACAACAGAGCTGGTGTTGGGTCAGTACCGTTTACCATACAGATACTAATCACCTTTTGGATTTCTGTAACACAACCATAGTATCTGCAGGCTTGTCTCCATCTGAGGGGTCTCTGAACAGACCCTACACTGAGTTATTGCCTGTTCGGTCCTACTTGTGCATTAAGTGTGTATATCTAGTATTTTAACTTCCACATTTAGCTGGAATGGGACCAATTTTTGTGATCCCTTTAACTCAGCTTCACCTTACCTAGGGTTTATCATTCACCCAGTGGAACGGAGCTAGACTGTTTAGACCTTGATATTCTGGTCATTTACACCTTTAGCAACTTGACTCCACATCATTATGTCATATCTACATGTGGCCAGGACCCGCATCATCTAGTCAGATAACTTGCCATTCAGCACACTGGCAGACCTGGCTAGGGTCCACCTTTTCATGTCAATTTGCTACTTACTATCATCTCAGGGTCTTTATACTAGCACACACTAATACAGTAGAGTTTAGCGGCACCCTGGTTCACACTGAACAGTGGTCTATCACACCCACCTGTTCATACTGAAGTACACAATTTAGTGTTTAAGTGCAGTGTATTTGAGTTTGATCCAGAACACCTAATTAAGTGTTCATACTTATAGGATCGGAGCGTTTAATTTTTGTTTTAATACCCACTATTTTAATTTGGATAATAAAGTATATGTTTTAACGTGTCCATCATATCACCCTTCAGGTGTTCAGAGTGCCCATTCTAGGTTTCTGCTCTGATTACATCATAATGCTAGCAGCTACATACCTCAAGTCAATGTGTTCTGATTGCATACAAAATATGACTCAGGAAGAAAACTGCACATTTTACTAAGTTCATCAACTGAATGAAAATTTTCATTTATGCATTTTGGGAGAAAGTGCAGGCTCAAGGATCTTTTAAAATAACTGGATCCCATACTTCATTAGACTTGCAGCTTGACAGTATTATTGACTATTAAGAGCAAGCTAGTGGTTCAGAGCTTGAGGAGTATTCCTCATCTGAGAACGACGGGTCCTTCAAGATGGATCATCTTTTTAGGATCTCATGAATCATAGAACAGAAAGTCTCCTACCCAAACAATTTTCAGGGTTCTTGAGGCGCTCGGTGACACCGGTCCAGCAGACATAATCGGTGGTTGGCAGGCCGGCAGGTTTTCTGGCCAGCTGAGTCCATTGTGTATTGTTTATTAATTATTGTAATGGTTTATTGGGGGCCTAGGAGGTGGGTAGTGGGGCTGTTGTGTGCGTTAGTGTTTATTATGGGTAGCATGGGTGGGTAAAGGGGGTATTGTCCCCAAGGATGGGCGGTTAGGCTTACCGGGTGGGTAGTGGGTAGGTGGGGGAGTAGTAGCGGGTGGGTAGTGGGGGAGGGGTAGTGGGGGAGGGTGGGATAACCCCTTAATTACTATAGCGGTTACTAACCACTAAGGTGATTAAGTGGTTAAGGGACATTAGAATGTCTTTTTTTATTCTTCTGGTTTGTTTGTAGCAACGGAGGACATGGACGGTGATGAGGATGAGGACGGCCTTCACCGTGGCAGCCTGGTAGGGGTGAGTGCAATATTTATTTACTTATTTATTTATGCTGCTTAATGTTTTATTTTAAACAGGCAAATGCACTATTATCTATATCTGGATAATAGTTATGTTGACCATTACTGTACTGTATGTGTTAGTGGGCGGGTGGGAGGGGGTGTATTTATTTAAAAGTACAGATTATTTTTGGGGGGGCACACCATTGGTACCGCAGGCCAGCGGGGATCCCCAGACACCCACGGGGATCACCCAAGGGCCCTGGACTCCTGCGGGGATCACCCGAGGGCCACGGACTCCCGCGGAGATCACCGGTGATACCCGCCTGCTTGTTGTATGAATGGTGTGCCTGAAAAAAGGTAAACAAAGCTTTTTTGTCTAAGTCCAGCTTCTTTTGCGCCTGCCTTTAGCTGGCGCATTTTCCTTGCATGCTTTTAAAGCACGATTCAGTTAGCGCCGCTGAGAGAATCACGCTGACTGGCAAAAAACGGCGCGTTTGCCATTTTTTGCCTGATCTAACTTGTTTTGCTCGCAGGGCTGAAAAAATGCCTTTTAAGGCCGATAAAGCCCTGTTATCACTGCTTAGTGAATGGCACAACAGGCTGTATCGGCCTTAAAAGCCACTTTGCGCTCTTAAAAGCAGTTATCACAGCTTAGTGCATAGCCCCCTAAGGCCCTTATTTTGTAAGGTGTGTTAGCGCAGGTGACGTGCTATCGCATGAAAAGCCCCATTGACTTTAATGGGGCTTTTCTTCCGACAGCACGTCACCTGCGCTTATCACACCTTACAGAATAAGGGCCAAAGTTTCTGCTTCAGGTGCATTCTATAATAAATACATTTCACTAAATCCTATGATCGCTACATTTGAGAGCCATTTCTAGGATTAGACCAACAATTAAGATTCCTGTATCTCAGTGGGATTTGAATCTGGTGCTGGAGCAGCTTGCTTCATCTACCTTTGAACCGGTTCTCGAGCTTCCTATGAAGTTAGTCACTTTGAAAGCCAGTTTCCTTAGGGCAATTATGACCACACATACTGTAGGGTTGTGGAGCTCCAGGCTTTATCCTGCCACAAGCCATTCTTTCAGATACACCAGGATAATGTTATCGACTAGTCTACATTATGGATGTCATTCTGTCCCAATCCAACATGTGATAGGTAGCATCAGTGGCATAATCTAGATGTAGTTAGGGCTCTAACAACATATGTGTGATGGACGGATAGTATTAGGAAAACCTCTAAGTTATTTGTACTGTTTGGAGGACACAGGAAGGGCCAAGCAGCATCTGTTGCCTCAATATCCAGATAGATTAAAGAGGCTGTTACTGAGGCCTATGATTCAGCAGAAGTAATCTGCCTGTAGACTTGAAGGCTCATTCTACCAGAGCATCTTCATGGACAGAGAAGGCCCAGGCCTTTCCTCACGAGACTTGGAAAGCAGTGTCATTGTCTTCGTTATACACATTTGCTAAACATTCCCAGTAGATGTTCAATCATCAATCTTTAATATGTATTATTAGTAGTATTTATATATAATTATGTAATATTTGTTTATTTAATCAGGTGGGTGTTTTTTGTTTGGTAATGTGTATAATGATTTTGAAGCCATGATAGTGTTTTGCATTTTTTTACAATTTGGATAATGTATTTTGCAGAATTATTGATAACTTTGTGAATCCTTCAATGCTCTTATAAGTTAAAACACGTGTCTTCAGGACCTATACTTCTACTGGAACTGTGCAAATATGTCAATAATGACATAGTGAAAAGAGAAAAGTTATATCTATGGCACTTAGCCCCAAGGTGAACCAAATATATAAAGAAATATTATACAACCAGATGGAGGGTGGTATCCACTTGGGCTCTCCTCATGAAGACGATCAATCATGTAAAAAATCTAGAAACAAACATAGTATAATACAGTAACTAAAAAACATGCAAAAACACTGACAAATATAGGACAACGAATGCTGCAGCATTTGTCATATATTTGTCAGTGTTGTTGCATGTTTTTTAGTTACTGTATTACACTATGTTTGTTTCTATATTTTTTACATGATTGATCGTCTTCATGAGGAGAGCCCAAGTGGACACCACCCTCCATCTGGTTGTATAATATTTCTTTATATATTTGGTTCACCTTGGGGCTAAGCGCCATAGATATAACTTTTCTCTATATCTGACCTAGGGTGTCAGAGTTATATCCCAGGCTGCTGGCCATTTTCAGTAGTTTCCTATTAGCGCTGCCTTTTTTGTTGTTTAATAATGACATAGCGTTATTTCCCAGCATTAATCATAGTGCTGCTTAGTGAATCTGGGATGAATAGTGTAGGAGTTGGGGACTCTTATTAGGAGTAAAACATGGTTAACAACTTCATTTACTTAAGTGGATACAGTGTTATTTAACATGCAATAAATGTGGTTAAAACCATATTAAAGCATCAATCTGAGCTGATCACCCTTTTTACTTATTGTATGAGATCATTTCCAATGCTGTTTTTATTATTACAATCTGATGCTTCATTAAGGCATTAAGGAGATAAGTGCGTGGAATATTATTTATTCGTGATGTTAAAATTAAGCTCTCCTCTGATCCCATGGCAGTGTAAAGGTTACCATGGTAACAACAGATGCTAGAGCAGTGGTTTTCAACCTTTTTCTCTCTCGGAGCACCAGTAATCACAGTGCTCAGTTGCTGAGGCACCCCTGCAACAGGACAGTCAGTGACAGAAGACAAAGGACAGAGGCACAGTAGACAGAGGCAGATAGCGAGTCAGAGGAGACAGAGGGGACAGAGAGCCAAAGGAGACAGTGGGGGCAGAAAGTCACAGGAGACAGAGGGGGCGGGGAGTCACAAAAGATAGAGGTGGCAAAGAGTCACAAGAGCAGAAAGTTACAGGAGGTAGGGGGGGGCAGTCACAGGAGACAGAGGGGTCACAGGAGACACATACAACAGGATAGAGCACAGATATACACACGCAATAGGACAGACACACACACATGCACAACAGGACACACATACACCAGGACAGACAGACACAAAACCTCACCTCTTTCTGGGCCCATGCTGCTTCCTCCTCCTCTCCTTGGCCACACCCTCAGGCTCCGGACACCACCTCCTGATTGGCTGCATTAACCAGCAGCAGCTGATCCGGATGCAGGAAACTGCCCAACCCCATAGCAACTGCCCTGCTCTGGGAGATCTGGGAAATACTGCGGCACCCTTTTGATCCTCTCACGGAATCCCAGGGGGCTGCCGAACCCCGGTTGGAAATCACTGCACTAGAGATTTGAAACATCATGTTTTTTTTTTAACACTAGAAACTGTTGTTTGAAACCTTTAACAAGCTTTGGAGAATCATTTGTGTTAATAGCGAATTAAGGCAAAAAATAAATAAATAGGTGTTTAGGTGTTTTATCTGTATTTAAATGTTCCACTTCTTCCACTACATTTATATAATTTTGTTTTCTTTTCTTTAATGGGTCAATTTTTCTTATTCTTGCATCAATGGAAAAATGTATTTCTGTGGTTTTGCTCTTTCCACCCCTCTATGCTTTTCTTTAGTTAGTGATCAGCAGCTGAAGAAAGAAAATAGGCTTTCTGCAATGTGCTCTCCCTGCTGCAGACAGGCAGTACCCACCACTGTCTCTCATTCACCCTCCCACCACTCTTTCATTCTCTATCTTCTTACATTCCCTCCCCATCCTTCATCTATTTACCTACCTATCCTTTTCCAACCACTGCCTCGAATTGCTTTCTTTTGTTGCTGATTCTTTTTAATACTTTGGGGCCTATTCTATAAACTTCGATAACTAGCTCATCGAGGATTTTGAGCAGTTCCCGAACAATTTGGCAAGTTTGCCATTCAGAGAGCTCTGATGACCTGCCAAACTCGCTCGGGAAGTGCATCTCACCGAGCGGTAGCGCGTTACGGGAGGAGTTAACCCCTTCATTACTTTAGCGGTTACTACCGCTATGGTAATGAAGGGGTTAACCCCAGCTGCTACCCACCAGGTAGGCATAAACACCCACCATGGGCCAAATACTACCTTGATCCACCACCTCTACCCCCAATAAATATTAAAACCCAATACTAGCCAATACACCCATTGCTTGCCAGTGTGGTTACCTATGACCTCAATGGGAGCAAAGACAACCCCAATACCAATGAATGGGCACCCCTTCTACCCAAAATAACTCCCCCCCCCAAAACATACAGTAAAGAAATGGGCAAAATTACTATTAGCCAGATCTGGATAATAGCTCATTTGCTCATTAAAAATAAAACATCCACCCAGAATAAAAAATAAATTAAAGCTGTACTTACCTCTGCCAGGATGAAGGCCATCCTTGTCTTTCTCCTTGTCTTCCTCCCCATCAATCACTTATGAAGCCCCCGGGCAGACCAATCATCTCAGCAAGGGGATCGTTGTGTCAATCTATCTCAGTACGTAGATTTTCACCTACAGCCCATGGTGATGAAGATGGATTCTTACGTTCGGGATACAATGGATTTTATAAAGAAACTAGCCAAAACACCATCTGATCTTAGCAATGTCATACTGGTTACCTCCATTCCATATACCAATATACCCCATCAAGAGGGGATGGATGCCATCAGACATCAATTTAGTAAATTTTCTAGCCATGTTGGACCGCTACCTGAATTTATTCTACTGCTTGTTGAAATTATCTTACATTAAAACTTTTTTAGGTTTGAGCCACTGTTTTACCTACAGCTGATAGGTACGGTAATGGGGTCCAATATGGCCCCGTCATACGCAAATTTATTCATGTATGAATATGAACGTACCCACTTGCTTAATGATGTCCCCCACACTGACTGCATCAAGCACTACACCCGCTACATCTTCATGATGTGGGTCTGCAGTGAAGAACAACTCATTGAATATATATTGCATATTATAGGCTAAAGCAGTAAAATTCAGGGTATTATTGAAAACCCTGCTCTCTGATTGGTTAAAATTCCGGGCATTATCCATAGTAATGCCCTGAATTTCAGCAGCTTGCAAAATGCAGTTTTCAATCTGTTTATTTCCAGCCAATCAGCTTTCAGAACAGCTGAGACAGGGCAGGGGATTGGTTTGAATTAAGTACAAGCTCTGAGACATGGCAGGGGATTGAACAAAAAGTATCAGCCATGGTTTGACTCCTCCCCCTCCTGAGCTGACTGAGATTTTCTGACCAGATTCAGTTAAATTGGGGGAGAGAGACTGCAAAGAAGTAAGTGTGTTGTGCTGTGTTGTGCTGGGGGTTGGGGGAGAGTGCAAAGTTTAGTAAGTGGCTGCATTTTTGATTGTGGCTGCAGTGTGTGTGTGTGTTGTGCTGTTGTATGTGTAACAACAGTTTGTGTGAGTGTAGAGCTGATGTGTGTGTGTGTGTGTGTGTGTGTGTGTGTATAGACCTCCAGTGTGTGTGTGTGTCAGTAGCAGTGTTTACTATACAAAAGTGTCTATTATTTATGAAATAAGCCTAAATTTCGCCTATAATAGTAATAATCCCCTCAGAACAGGGCATTACTGGCCAGTAATGCCCTGTTCTTCAGGGATTATTACTGTACTTAATTAACAGCATTCCGTTGACCATACGGTTCACATCTAGCTACAGCAAAACAGAGATTACATTTCTCGACACTGTGGTATACATACAGGATAACAAACTGTGTACTAGGATTTTCAAAAAACCCACAATCAAAAACACACTACTGAATGCCAAGAGCCATCACCCTCCACCATTAAAGAAAGGGCTTCCATACTCCCAAATGTTACGGGTGTGCAGGAACACGAGTAACCTCCTGGATGTGGAGGAGTCTTTAGCTAAAATGGCTAATAGATTCCGTGAAAGGGGCTATGATGATAGAGAAATACAACTTATGCTAGCTAAAGCGAGAACGCCAACCAGAGATGAATTGTTGGAGCTGGCAGATAGAGCAGCAAAGGATACTAGATTCAATATTGTTAACACTTACAGCACAGCCTCTAAACTCATACAAAACAGTGTGAGAAACAACTGGCACATCTTGACTAACGACAGGAAAATAGGCCATCACTTCACAGACTCCAGCTTTTCTGCTATAGAAGGGGACTGAGTTTGGGAGACCTACTAACACAAGTGGATCCCGTGGACAAATATGAAATTACATCCTCCTGGCTGAAGAAAACAATTGGGGTATTTAAATGCCATGGCTGTGTCAGTACCTGGTAGTGGGCAAAACTTTTGCCCATCTGCACAATAGCAATTCCATCATAATTACTGATTTTTTAAATTGTGAATCGAAATTTGTGGTTTATTTTATCAAGTGTCCATGTGGTTTATATTATGTGGGCAAAACCACAAAGATGTTAAAAGAACGCATTGTCATGCACAGATCCACAATCAGAAAAGCTCTATTTGGCACTGATAGGCGTGATGATCTGAAGCATCCGCCTGTAACGAGACATTCCAAAGAAAAGAACCACAGCCTTGTGACCTTCCGTTGTATACCTATTTTACAGACACATGTCCCCAGCAGGGGAGGGGGCAGGAGTAAACTTGTATTGCAACTGGAGGAAAATGATATATGAACTCGGGAACCATGTCGCGTAGAGATCTTAATGAGGACCTCAACTTTGGATGCTTTTTTTTTAATTGATCAGAAATGGAGACTGTTGTTGAAACATCATTTATTTAGACCATTAGGAACATTAAATAACATGATTTTGTGTGTTAGTATGCATTTTTTGCTCCTGCTCCGCTGCATATTGCTGTGTATTATAATTGAACTATGTGCATTGATGTTCCACTTATCTGCTCTCTCCCAATTGTCATTTGCTATTCCTTCATTTTAACAATATGTTTGTCTCCTCACTGGCTATTCACTGTCCCCCCACTTTTCTTGGTTTGATGGGTTGTTTGTAGATTCAGGTCTCTCGTTTTCCTCTGCAGTTGGGGCTGCGTTTGCAGTGCAGGAGCCTTGAAGAGTACGCATACGCAGGGCATTGATATGACGACGGTGGATGCTTTTTTGGGGCTCTATTCAGGGATGTACTGCAGGTTGAAATGAAGCTCTCTCCAGAGCCCAGGACAGTCTAAAGGTTACTATGTAACCTTAGAAGCTAGGAACTAATAAAATCATAATTTTTAAATCTCTAAACATTAAAAAAAAAGGCCATGCACAGATTGCAAGGTTAATAAACTCAAATAAGTTTTTGAGGGGGATTTCTGCTTCATTGCATCCACCGAGCTAAGCATTAAATCTCAACCCTCCCAATGTACATCTGTGCTCCCCAAAGTCAGACAGCCTGATGGGGCTCCCCAAGAGCTGCTCCCCTCTGCACAGGACCAGCGTGCTAAGGGTTAACATTTGCTCGTACTTTATGGAACGTCAACCCCACCCACTGGAATGTTAATAAGCCAAGAGGACACAAATAACTTTGTGTTCACAACTGCATTGAATCTCAACAACCCCAGTGTACATTTGCGTTGTCACAAAGGCAGACAGCCTTTGTTAAAGTGATGTTAAAGTTGCTGTTTTTCAATTTGAAACTCACAAGCCCTTTACCCAATTTTCCAACACTCTCTGTCCATGAAATGTCTGTAAATTGACTGCATAACCCTGTTCTTTTAATGTAACCATGTATTTTTGTAGCTCTGTGTAACTCTCAATGTATTATTTCCTGGTAAAACATTTTATAAAAAAAACACAAAAACATTTCAGTGGTCCATATTGAGAATATAAATCTATTTCTTTCTTGAAAACCTTATTTTTATTTGCATTTATTGTATGGTGGAGATTTATGCCTAAACCAATCTTTGCAGCATCACCAGCTAGGTAATTGATATTGGAACTGGCAGAGGGCCTGTGGGCCATCACTATATCATCTGTGGAGTGCCCGGACTTGAAACCCGTTCCTTAATTACTGTACAGCAGTTCAGAAATCTCTGAGATGGGAGCTGTCAGCAAAAGAAAGTGTGAGGATAACTCTGGGTGATCTCCCAGGGTAACTTAGCCTGCTGAAGACCTTGAATTACTTATTCCTGAGCTAGCGCTCACCACCTATTGATCTCTGGTATATTCATAGTATGTTTAATTGCAGCTAAATGACCACAGTTTAATGACTGCACAAAGGGATCTCTCCATGTCTTTTTATTCTGGCATCACGGCACACATGATAGCTGTAATAAAAAGTATTCACCTTTTTTTCTTCCTCGCAATATTACATTCACTGATGTTGTCAATCCACATAGATTATTACATTCAAAGTACTGTAGTGCCGACGAGTATTCTAAAACAAATCTGGGGCAATCACCAACAAGACCCAGGTACATGCTGGGTACATCCTGGGTACATGCTGGGTACATCCTGGGTACATGCTGGGTACATGCTGCAACATTTCAGTGACATTTCTGCAGACAGACTAATGGCCCATCGGATTAACAGTTCAGATCAAAACATTCAGTTTGAATGGGACTGCCAGGGACTCCTGCTGTGTTAATACAGATAATATAAATAACAGATCATGGGAATAAGTGCTTCAGAGATAAAAGTAACATTAAGGAAGAGGAGTCCCTGCTCCGAGGAGCTTACAGTCTAATTGGTAGGTAGGGAGAACGTACAGAGACATTAGGAGACAGTAGGAGGGAGTTCTGGTAAGTGCGTCTGCAGGGGGCTAAGCTTTATATCATGTGTCCAGTATTATCCACAGTGCTATTCATATGCTTGTTTAAGCAAGTGTGTCTTAAGGTGGGTCTTAAAAGTGGATAGAGTGGGTGCTAGTCGGGTATTGAGGGGTATTGAGGGGAAGGGCATTCCAGAGGTGCGGGGCAGTAAGTGTGTGTGTGTATATAGAGGGGGCGGTGTGTATGTACAATTTCCTTTGAATAAACTTGCAGTATAAGCATAAGAATGTAGACAATCATGCTGATAAAAATCAATATGACTACAAAAATGTATATTTTTTTCTGAATTTTTTTTTTTTTTTTTAAATAAGCCTACATTTAGCCTATAATAGTAATAATTCCCACAGAACAGGCCATTACTGGCCAATAATGCCATTTATTGGCCAGTAATGCCCAGTTCTTTGGGGGTTATTACTTAATTAATATAATTCATTTAGTTTCTTAATTAAAGTTTTTTTTGAATCCCATAATCCCATATACTATCAGTAACTTTGTTAGCCCACTTTTAGTTGTGCAGAAGTAAGGGAGCAAGTTATTACTAATGTGATACAGATTGTATTTCAAAATTCAGGGGGGAAAAAATCACACATACAGGATGTAATTTTGATCTCTGAAACACAAGGATATAAAGTAACTTGCATAATGGCAAATGGAGAGCTGATAAATCTCAGTAAACATATTTCTGTTTTGGTCCAGGCTGACATTCAGAATGAACAAAATAGTACTAAAGTGTATAGGGAAAAGTTTATACATTTATGTAACGTTAAATAATGAAATTGAGCAGAGCTTTTTATATGAAAACGATTCCAAATTTATTGCATAATTTGTTTAAATAATTTTTGCATTTCATCTTTTTTTTGTGCAGTCGAGTGTAAAATGTAAGATACCATATTAGGAGTATTAAAAACCGGTACCTACATTTTTAAATTAAAAAAAAATGTTGTTAAGGGTTGATTGGATTTCATATTTATTCTTGTTCTGTAGCATTTCTGATGTAAATTTTCAACTTTATTCTTTATCGTCTTTTTCACTCTTTCTATTCCAAAATGAGATCCAAACGTGATCTAATGATGGTCCATTAAGTGTTACAAGGTGATTTGTTTAGCTAATTGCATCCTAAGCCTTAGATGAACTAATGTTAAAGAGAAGACTCACATATCACAGAACTTTTTTGAGCATGATTTTTTTTACAATACATTTTATGGAGTCTAGTCAGACGTCTACAATTAAGTACTTATGATGGAGCAGTGTGTATTACAAGACCCTGAGTGCATCCTTCTCTTTTAGAGGAGACCATAACAATCAATTACTGGAATCAACTTCACATAACCAAAACCCACGAGAAAAGGCATGATTGATTCATTGACCAGGAAGTCAACCTCGCTCCGAAGTAAAGATTTCCCCAAGCTGAGACTAGGAGGTCCAAATGAGTCTCTGAAGGAAAATGAAGGACTTTATGTTTTGCAATTTCATAGGACTATATGTTCTGCAAGACATTTTTAATCCCGAAGCCTCATGTTTGGGATGATTCATTTTCACCTTTATTTGTTCTTATATCTTTTTCCTCTATTGGAAAGGCCGAGAATCATATACACAGTGCAAAGGGATCGCATATAAAATTACCTTAATATCAAAATATACTAATTTTACCCTTTCCAGAAAAAAACTAAAGAAACAGTCCATGTGCAATACGTCTGTAGCCAGGTACCCCATGGGCTACTAATTCCCTGCCTAACACATAAGCCCTGGAACAGCGCCGGCACTGTTAGGTAGCAAAACGGGGATACAGCACCAAATTTAGAGAGTTGTTAGAAGTGTGGAGCCAGGGCTCTGGTTCACGTTCTATCCCCTCCCTCAGTGGAGTATGAGAAGATACCCTATACTCCATCAGGGAGCATGGGAGACAAGGAGAGACTCCTAGGGGCTCAAACCCTTGGGGTTGACTCCAGGGACACAGAGGAGACCATGCATGCTGTGTGCTGTGATGTACTTCAATAAAGACCAACTTATGTTTTTACTCCTGCCTAAGGCTGCAATCTTTCAGGGGGAGGGAAAGAGGTTTTCTACAGGGACTGCACCTATCTCTGATAGTCCCTGTTGGAATGGAGGTGCTGCACCAGAGAGGATGAGAGCTACAGATCCCAAAAGCCTGTCCTGTTTATCCCCAACTAACACCAGTGGAAGCTCAGGCTCTTCTGTAAACCTGCAGGTGAGCACCACAACACCAGGTAGCAGTGAATCTCCCTTAGGGTGGGGGAGCACCGGTTACATTTGGAGGTGCTGCGGCGATCTAAAATCTGAGAATCAGGCAGGCTTTTGCAGAAGAAGGGATCTTCATATGCCAACTGAGAAGTGTCTGAAAAACACTTTATCAGGGCCATTGCAGGAGGAATTATGGATAGTGTATCTGGTGGCTCTTGGGATCCGAGTGACCAGAACCCCCTGCAAGGGAAAACTATCACATGGATATCCAACTTTATGCCAGGTTGAGAGGTGCTTGATAACCACTGTATCAGGGCCATATCAGAAGGATTATGTGTAGGGTACCTGGGATTAATGGGGCACAAGGGGACCAGAATCGCCTGAAGGGGACTACAACATGTCTATCCACAAATAGTGCTCAACAGTATGTGGTGGTAGGGGGGCTCTCAAAATCCGAGAGGCCAGAATAAAGGAGCTACAGCAATACAATAGCTGTTCCCGCCAAAACGGGAGAACTGTGTGGTAAGCTTTGCAAGATGCAAGCTTTTTCTGTAGCGCAATATCTGGGTTCGGCGTGAAAACGAAGCTCAGCTAGTGTGTGGTTCGGCTCGAATACCAAAGCCGCGCCCACCCGTTAGTGCCTGGACTCCTGGATCCACCAGGGGGAGGAGGCACTGAATGAATTGCTCATTGCGTGTCACCACTAGGGGGCATAGCCGGATGAGAGCTACCACACCCTCAGATGCACATGGTGAATCAGTGGAGTGAGATCTATTCGGGTCTGCTCCTTGCGGTTATGGCTGAGTAAACCCTCGTACATTATGCGCTACCAGGAGGCCTCCTGTGGTGCAAATTAACAGAGATAACTTTCTCCAGTGTATTTGTTCAAACTGTGACTATCCTGGCAGAGAGATGACAGTTAAGTCCCGTTTTAAGAGATGTGGGACACCCCACTTTCAGCCAAAGGTGCTGCCACCACCAATGCCTGGCCAGAAGGAAGTACGGGCCTTCTACACTACTATCTGCAAGCTACAAAGGCTCATGAGGCAAGCTTCCCCAGGGAGGAGCAGAGTTGTCTGATGGCCATCTATAATTTATGCCACCCGAGCGGAGAGTGGAGAATGCGGGCTATCTTCAAACCTATACCGACTGGAATGAAGAACCGGGGGCAAATGCTCCAAGGGAACCGTGTGTCCTTGAACTGGACTGAAAAAGCAACTTACCTGATGAGATGACCGCCCAGAGGCTGGGTTACTTCTGCTGGTGGTACAGGAGCAGGACCACTGCTTGCAAGCCGCCGCCAGCATTGCCGAGGTGTCCCAGTCATCCTTCCCAGCCAAGCTTTCCGGCGCTGCATTGGAGGAAGCCGAGGTGGAGGGCTTCATCGTGATGCCTCGGCGGGAGTGTCGTCCCATTGTTCCCGGAGTGGTGGCAACAGCCGTTCAGATTGAGAGGGAGCTTCATCCAATGTTCATGACATCATTGGAGGCGACCCCACCTGAGCGTAGGAACTCCAAAGGCGGAGAATCTTCATGAGGCATCGGAGGTGCCTGCTTCCAGATGGGAGAACCACGCTGATGCAGCGGACCAACGGAGCGGTGAAGATGCATTCAATTCCAAGGTTCCTGAGACAACTACAGCCCGCGGATCAGCAAGAGTGCTTCGGCTCGGCTGTGTCCCGCAGAGGTATCTATCAAGGAGGTTCCGGCCGGTACTTCTTTTTCTTCCGCAGATGTCACCACCCTTCTTGTGCAACCAGAACTCGTCATCTCCGATGCGGCCACCAGGGCAAATACGGAAGTCGGGACCCCCGCTCTGGTGGATAAGACTGAAGATGAACAATTTTTCCAACAGTCGTGCTCATGGGAAGGCCAAAAAGCATAAGTGTTCTAAGGACTCCTATGCTCACCAAGTTCTTCCAGTTGTGGGCCGAGGTAGGCGTGAGGTCACTGACACTCTCTGGACATAGTTCAGTGCCTAAGGCCTCCCCGGACAATTCACAGGACACTGATCGTGGGTTCAAATCTTCCCAGGACTGCCAGGTATGGGATGGGTTTGATGACAATGCGGCTGGGGGTGGAATGTCTGAATATGTTGTGTTCTCCAGAGAAGGGTCATACAGGTCAGATAGATCTAGACCCTCATCTGTTATAGGTTCTATGTGTGATTTATCAGTTCAAAATGCTTGATGGGAATAGGACCCGGTTCTTGTTAATTACAGGTGATACAGTAGATCATTGGTGGGAGGAAGGGGAGTTTACTGCTGAAGAAGCTGCAGAGACTCTCAGAGAGCGAGGCAAGGATATCGAACTATTGATGATAACACATTCAGGACTGAAGGTGGTTTATCAGGAGAAAATTCCTACTGAACCACTGTTCTGAGTGCTGCCAGGGCAAGCCTGGGGACAGAATTTGATTAAAAATAGTAGGGCAGATAGAATTGTGGTACAAAGGTAGAGAAAATCTCATGGATTCGACTATACCTACAGTACGTGCATGAGCCCTTAATGCGAGAAGCAGAAATCCATAGAGAAGAGTGGGTCAGGGATGCTGTGCTGGATTATCTGGCTGCCCGGTGTAATGTAGCCTGCTATTATAATGAGGAGAAAATGTCTTACATCATAAGGGTATTGAAGGTTGGAAGAAATATCAATCTATACAGGGTGGGGTACATCTCAGAACGGGGCCAGAAAAGGTGTTACTCAGTAACAGTACCTGATGACGAGGGTAGGTTAGTTTGCAACCTGATCCAAAACATTACTACTGAGTATAGGTAGAAGTTCTCCAGTTAGGAAAGATACTGGTGTTGTATTCACCTGCAATAATGTTATGATGGTCTAATGTTATTTTTGTTTCTCCAATTTAGGGATGATAGGTAAATTGGGAGTCTCAGTGGAGGCAGGAGAGTTCCACTAGGGGGAGCATGTAGCCAGGTACCCCCTGGGCTGCTAATTCCCTGCCTAACACGTAAGCCCTGGTACCAGCGCAGGCAGTGTTAGGGTTAAATCTACGCCCTGCTGAGGTAAACAGCTCCCTTGAGTGACAGGAGGGTGGCCTAAGGCCTAGGTACTGCCCTGCCGGGGCTAAGACCCTGGGCCCCTCCCCTAGTAACAAATAGGGTCTGCAGCTCCAAATTTAGAGAGTTGTTAGAAGTGTGGAGCTTCGGCTCTGGTTCACATTCTATCCCCTCCCTCAGGGGAGTGGGAGAAGATACACCATACTCCATCAGGGAGCATGGGAGACAAGGAGAGACTCCTGGGACCTCAAACCCTTGGGGTTGACTCCAGCGACACAGAGGTAATCGTGCATGCTGTGTGCTGTGATGTACCTTCAATAAAGATCAAGCTATGTTTTTACTCCTGCCTGAGGCTGCAGTCTTTCAGGGGGTGGGAAAGAAGTTTTCTACAGGGACTGCACCTATCTCTGATAGTCCCTGTTGGAATGGAGGCGCTGCACCGGAGAGGATGAGAGCTACAGATCCCAAAAGCCTGTCCTGTTTATCCCCAACTAACACAGGCGGAAGCTCAGGCCCTTCTGTAAACCTGCAGGTGAGCACCACAACACCAGGTAGCAGTGAATCTCCCTAAGGGAGGGGAACCACCGGTTTCACGTCATGTATGTATGACTAAGAATACAGATGTTTGAACAATTAACTGGCAAATAAGCTCTGTTTATAGCAACAATTCTCTAAAAGTATTTGCCACCATTTAGAAGTTTTGTAACTAGGACAGTACTTTTCAAACCTGAACCAGACTGGGTTTTTATGGGCAACCAATAAAAATGATTTTTGGATGCAGTTGTAAGGGTTTATCAATGTATTGGTTATCCCTTAAATCTGGTGTGGGCTGGTGTTCCTTGAAGGGATGGTTGAGAAGCATTGGAATAAAAGTATACACTGTTCACTTTATTATCCTCGGTGGTCTGGAGGTAATATGAGATTTGTAAGCATAATAACCACACTTGAATGAAGGAACTAATGAGAAATGTTATCCAGCTTTAGAACTTAAGCTTACGAATCTTCTAACAGCAATAACATAGGGGAACATTGCCATTTATCATTGGATTTTTTTTTTTTGAAGTTGTGATTTTCATGTTTTCATGTGTAAAGAATAATAGAATTTTGCACATCTCTAAGTTATGTTATTATTATTTTTATTTATATGGCACCAACATATTTTGCAGCGCAGTACAACGTGGCAGGGAGGATAATAAAAAGTGCATAACAAAAAATTATATATAAGTTAGGACAAACGGAGACAACAGGAGGAGGTCTCTGCTTCCAGATCCTGAAAATGTACAAATGTCGTGCCTGTTATTATAATCGGTATGGGAGATTACGTTACATCTAACCAACGGTCTACTGAGACTTACCTTGACGTTGGTTAGCAGGCTTGTGATTATTTGATCAAAGGATTCAACCAAAAGTCTCCTTTGTCTTACAGACTTAGGTTTCACTATGTATATGTATTACTCCATTTATTGTTAGCCCAATGGGAGAAGCGCAGGGATTCACTTTCTATTTTTTCACATATGACTTAAATAATGTAGCATTGTTTCTTGGCATTAACAAGGCTCAGTGAATATGGGATCAATATACTTTAGACTATGATGAGCTAATTTGCAAGTTACTTACTATAATAACACCATGCTTTTTACGGAAGTAAATCCTGGATAACGTCACATTATTTGTTTTAGTGAGTACCGTATTACGACTAACAGGCTTTAACTTAAGTTAACACCACGTTAAATAGGTTAACAAAGCTTAGTGAATGTAGCCCGTATTGGTTGGCCAGAACACATCTCAGTTTATAGCAATAGGTGCCCACTAGATGGAGCAGTGGGCCATAATTTCTGCATTTGATGGTGTATATGTAAATGCAATTTTTGGGGGAATGCCCTTTGGCATCAAACGCATATGTGGGTGCATGTTGTCTGAGTCTGTGTATACATATGTATGTGTGACATAATCCCAGGATAGTAGGCAGCTTTCTGCCTGATGTTATATCAGAAAGTGCAGACATACTGTAGTGTGGATTTGATCCGTCCCACAGATTAACATTCACTATGGCTGGTGGATAGAGAATCCAGGCCAGAGTTTATAAGTGTTCTAATTCCCCTCACCTGCTCTCCTAATTAAGAAACAGGTATTTATGGCAGCTAGGTTTGCTTCTTCAGTCTCTCTCCTGGATGCTGGGGGCATGCTGCTCCCCTGTATCCAGTTCGGGGAGGATGCCCCTTCATGTGTTGCAGTATATGGAAGGATTGCACAGGATCTATTGGGACACTGGCCCCCATCTATCAGATAAGAACTCAATGTATATTGTTGTGCTTAAAGACTGTGGATATTATTGAGTATATAGTACCCTAAATAGGAGTGTTATTTAAGCTGGCTCTATAGTTAGTCTCTCAAAAAGGAGTAGGTGTTATTTTTATGTTTTTGTTTCTTAAAGAGACAGGAAATATTTCCTATTTCTGTCTGAAATTTTGGGTCACTGATATAAGAACAAACTGCTGAAAGTCAATGGCTGAGTGCATCTACAGGTATCTGATAAAGCTGCAGTCCCTTAGTGGGACAAAATAAAACAGGCAGAAGCCTGAATTAATTAATGTAATGCTTCGTACTATCCTTTTCTCGTTTATAACCCTGGCCAAACAGCAGTGCTACACAAAGAGAGCAGTTTGCCACAATATATATATATATATATATATATATATATATATATATATATATATATATACAGTGGTCGACAAATCACCAAAAAATCTACTCGCCACCTAGTACCAAACGTGTGCTGCTTGGCCCAATAGGAGCTCGCCACGATGTTAAATCCACTCGCCCGAGGCGTGCAAATGTATAGGTTTGTCGAACACTGTATATATATATATATATATATATATATAGATATATATATCTATATATATATATATATCCGCTATCCGCTAAGGTAATGAAGCTGCTTTAATGTATTTTTATTAATAGTGTGCGGGAGCAGGGGGTCTCCTGAGCTGAACCGCATTGATTTCAGCCTCAAGGACCCCCTGCTTCCTGAGTTACAGGCCCCGGTATGGGGCATCGGATGCCAGTGTCGTCGCCATTTTTATTGCGTCCAAGTCACGTCTTGCATGCTATAAAGATGGTGGCGACACTGGCACCTGATGCCCCATAACAGGGCCTGTAACTTTGGAAGCAGGGGGTTCCTGAGCCAGAAATAAAAGCGGTTCAGCTCAGGAGACCCCCTGCTTCATTACCATAGCGGGTATCCGCTACGGCAATGAATTATTGTTTATTGGTATTGGTGTTTTGATACTAGTGTACATGAGCAGGGGGTCTCCTGAGCTGAACCGCATTGGTTTCAGCCTCGGGACCCCCTACTTCATGAGATACAGGCCCTGTTATGGGGTGTGCGACGGGGAAAATTTGGACTAGTTTCTCCTCATGTGATCTGACTCGATCCTTCATTATACTGCACACTCTCATCAAGTTGAATAAGTATACATCCTTTTCTCCCCTTCTGCATGGTTTATCTTAAACCCAGATATTGTATCAAAGAGTTTTATCTTAGTTATTATTTCCTCTATTGCTGTTTATGATTTGAGATACATAAAAGCATGTAATCAGGAAATGCAACAACCATGAGTTAATCCTTAGGTGTCTCAACAGTAGATCGAGAGCCAAATGAAATAATAAAGGCGATAGTGGGCAGCCTTGCCTCATACCTCTTTCTTAAGTAAAGCTAGGTGAGTTAAGATTATTAGTCTTGAAACAATGGAGAGAGGCACGCCGTGTAACCTGAAAATTTCTTTAGAAAAAATATCAGCCAAGGTGGCTGAATTGGGGAGACCCTTGAGGGGTAAAAAGTGTGTGTGCTTGGAAAACCTGTCCACTACCACAAGGATCGTATTCATCCCCTTAGAAGTTGGAAGTTCCACAATAAAGTCCATGGAAATATGCTTCCAAGGCCGTTCCGGAATAGGAAGAGGCAGAAGGAGACCGGAAGGTTTGTGTCGGGCGGACTTGCTCTGAGCACAGACTGGACAAGCTCTGGTGAAATCGAAAATGTCTTTGTTCATTTTAGACCACCAAAAGGTTCGTTTAATAAGATCCACTGTCCTATTGAAGCCTGGATGCCCAGCAGATCTGGAAGAATGCCCCACCTCAAAGATCTTGTGGCGAAAACGTGGGGCAGCGTACAGACGTCCTTCTGGCACCTTTAATCTCCTAGGGATATGAGCCTTGGCTTTATTGATCTCATCCAGGATATCAAAAGTATTGGCAGAAATAATATACTTTGCTGGAAGGATGGTCTCAGAAGATTCGTTAGATCCTTCCTCCGTAGAAAATTGGCGAGAAAGGGCATCGGCCTTGATATTCTTGGTACCTGGAATATTGGAAATCGTGTAATTGAAACGAGAGAAAAAGAGTGCCCAACGTGCTTGACGGGATCCCAGACGACGAGTCCCCTCAATGTACAATAATTTTTGTGATCGGTGAGAATAGCTACTGGCTCTTTGGTACCCTCGAGGAGATGTCTCCATTCTTGCAAGGCTAATTTGATAGCCAAAAGTTCACGGTTCCCGACATCATAATTTCTCTTGGCCGAATAGAATTTCCTAGAAAAGAATCCACACGGATAGAGTCTTTCTTGAGGAGAAGCGTCAACCTCCAGGGTGAAAGGAAGGGATGTATCCGGATGCCGGAGGATTGGGGCGGAGACGAAAGCCCTTTTGAGGAACTCGAAGGCTTTGATGGCTTCAGAGGACCATGCTGTCGGATCAGCCCCTTTTTTGATAACAGCAGTATTGGGTAGTGCGATAGTGGAGAAATTACGGATGAATTTTCGATAGTAGTTAGAAAAGCCAAAGAAACGCTGAACGGCTTTTAGGGAATTCGGCAACGGCCAATTCAGAACAGCCTTCAATTTCTCAGGATCCATGGTGAAACCTTTATCGGAGATTATATAGCCAAGGAAGGCTGTGGATGATCTTCGCGTAGAGGCTGTTAGCACGAAGCCGAGAGAGAACCACCTTGGTGTCACGAATGTGCTCTTCCAGGTTCTTGGAGAAAATGAGGATATCATCTAAGTATACTATGACGAAGATACCCAAAATGTCCCGGAAGATATCATTCATAAATTCTTGGAAGACGGCAGGGGCATTGCAGAGGCCGAACGGCATCACTAGATATTCATAATGACCCGAACGCGTGTTAAATGCAGTTTTCCATTCGTCACCGTCTCGTATTCGGATTAAATTGTAAGCTCCTCTCAGGTCGAGTTTGGAAAATATAGAGGCTCCTTGTAGGGGATCAAAGAGCTCTGAAATTAGAGGAAGTGGGTACCGGTTTTTAATGTAATCTTGTTAAGCCCACGAAAGTCAATACAGGGTCTTAAAGACGGGCGACAGGTGAAGTGGAATTCCGAATAAACCCTTTCTTAAGATTCTCCTGGATGTATGTCGCCATAGCCTCGGTCTCGGGCATAGATAGGGGATACGACTTAGACTTGGGGAGTTTGGTTCCAGGAATTAATTCGATGGGGCAGTCATACGAGCAATGAAGTGGTAGGACTTCAGCCTGAGTCTTGTTAAAGACATCCAAAAAGTCATGGTATACCTCAGGCAGGGTAGAGAGAGAAGGTGAAGTGGTGTCGAGACCAGCGAGCACGGTAACGGGAAGAGTGACCGTCTTCTTCACGGTAGGAGCCCACTGGATCGGTAGTTCATTTGTCCAATCAACACGCGGGTTGTGAAGCTGAAGCCACCACAATCCCAAAAAAACCTGGACAGTAGGAGAGTGGAACACATCAAAGATGATGACTTCAGTATGACCATCCGCGGTGGTCAGGGTGAGGGGAATAGATTCCCAAATAATGAAGGCTGGTTGAAGCGTTCGACCATCGATAGCCTCAAGGCTGATGGGTGACTTCTTCTTGACTAACGGGATTTGGTTATTGCAGGCATAGTCGTGATCCAGAAAGTTACCACCAGACCTGGAGTCAATGAAGGCTTCAACCTCTACCCTAACATTGGGACCCTCGAGTTATGGGGAGAAGGATTCTCGTCGGTAGTTCTTTGGATGAAGAGGGGCAAAAAGAAATGGTACCCAGTAGAAGCCCCTCTACCTTTACTGGGCGTTCTCGTTTCCCGGTTTCAGGCGACAGTGACGTAGCTGGTGTTCCGGGGAGCCGCAGTAGTAGCAGAGACCCTCATCTCAGCGGCGTATACTCTCAGCGGTCCGAAGCTGTTGGCTACCGATTTGCATCGGTTCAGGAGCGTCCAGCGCAGGAAGAGCCAAGGGAGGAGACCTAGGAGAAGCAAGCAAGGGCGGCATTAAACAGGGACGCTGGCGCTCGTGATGTCGCTCTTGAATGCGCTGGTCCATCCGGATGCTGAGGGCAATGAGATCCTCTAGAGATGAGGGACGAACATGAGCTGTGAGATCATCCTTGAGGGATTCGGACAAACCCTGCCAGTATGCTGCGGCGAGAGCTTCATCATTCCACTGAGTCTTTGCAGCGATGGTGCGGAACTCCACCGCGTATCTTGCAGCCGACCTGCGACCCTGGGAGAGATGAAACAAGGAAGAAGCGGCAGTTTCCCTACGCGCTGGGGTGTCAAAGACCTGCTGGAACTCTCGCCGGAATTTGGGGTAATCCTGTGTTAAATCAGATCTGTGCTCCCAGAGGGGAGAAGCCCAAGCGAAAGCGTCGCCCGTAAGCAGGGCATAGACATAGGCCACTTTAGAACGACCTGTGGGAAACCGAGATGGGGACATCTCGAACTGGACGTCACATTGGTTCAAGAATCCCCGGCAAGTAAGGGGATCCCCAGCATACCGGTTGGGAGGTGGAATACGTGGCTCAGAGTTGGGGACGGTGCAACTGGCGTTTCCCACAAGGAGAGTTTAGAAAGTTCTTGCGCCACGGCTGTGACTTGGTCGCTTAAAAATTGCCAGTGGTCCATAGTGACATCTTGGCCCACCTCAGGAGGGTCTGCATTTGTTGGGCTCTGCATAATGTAACACCTGTATGCCCGCAGACCTGGCCAGTCCCCAGTACTGAGGTGGGTAAGGGTATAACACGCACCCACAGCAGTGAGGGCGTGCCTGGAGTGTGGTAAGGTGCGTTGCTGGGCCTGGTGAGAAAGGGTTAACATGATACTTGCTGAGTCCGGGGTTCCAGAAGACAGAGGGTAAATATCCAAGAGCCGTGGGTCAGGGTCAGGAGAAAGCAGCGTAGTGAGGTCCAAAGCCTAGTCCAGGGGTTGCAAGGTACACGTAGTCAAACAAGAGCCGAGATCAAATCCAAAGGTATCCAACAGGGGTAGGGACAGGAACAAGAGCTGTAACAGAGAACAGAGCTTGGCATAGACAGCTGCACACAGGAGTCACAGAAGAACTATGCAGAGCGAGGAAGCAGACTGGGTTTATAAATGCAGGAGGACCAATGGTAGCAAGGGGTGGAGCGGAGGCCTGTCTGAGTGATCCCAGGGATAGGTCCAGGTGAGCAGGGAGGGATTCAGAGAGGTGAGTAGTTGAAATCGCCTACAGCCGATGTGGGGCAGAGCCAGTGGCACGGGAGGACGAGTAAGAGGATCGGGTGCATGCGCACTCTGTAAGCTTGCCGTGCGTGCGCCCCGGCCGTGCGCGGGAGGATGCGGCATGCGCCGCAGAGGGGCGGCGTGGCATGGGGGCAGGAGAGGTAAGGAGCCAAGGGAGCGGGGTACCGGAGCTGACAGCCGCACTGGGAGCTAAGGTGACGGGGACCCGCTGAGAGGCGCGTGTCCCCTGATCCCTTACAACAGTGAATTAACTGTGTGTGAGTAAAATGTATTTTGATAACTTCTGTCTCTTGATAATTATTGTTCTAATAAGTAGATCCATTATTGTACAACCATGCTTAATACACTCAATATTATATACCATAGTAGGTATATATAAATACCATAGTGGGACACACAAACATAACCAATACCTTCTGGAGCCATCACTTGATGAATAGGCATGGCTTCATGGTGGGTCCCGGGTCACTCTCTGTCACGGTTCTGCTCGCCACAAACCAGGGTCAGACCGCGTGGCTGAGGTGGGGTTATATAAGCACCGACCTTAGACCGCGCAGGCTGATCCGGAATGCAAAATCCATAGTCAAACGAGCCAGGGTCGGGACTGGAGAGAGCAGCGTAGTCAGTGGACGAGCCAGGGTCAGGATAGGAGACATCAGGGTAAACGTTATCCAAGCGGAGTTTCGGCAAAAGGAAGTCAACTAGGTCCCGCTTCAGCGTAATAGCTGCAGGGCGGGAGTGGGTTCTGCGTGAGTGGCGACCATGGCCCATGGTACCGGTCTCAAGATGGAGAAGGCTGACCGAAGTGGACACACCGCCAGGCAGCACTGGTAAACCAATGCTTCAGCGCAGGATTCCAGAATGGGCCTCTGTGAGCAGAGAGAGCAGCAGACCTCAGGACTCGGAAGGCAGGCCTCTGGTATGGGAAAGGCAGCAGGCCACTGGGAACGTGGGGCTGAAGGATACGCGGAGAAACCAACACTTCAGCACAGGAACCATGAACTAGGAACATGAACTAGAATCATGAACTAGGAACATGGAAAACAGGAACAAGGCGGCCAAACAGGTAGCTTGTGGCAAACACAGTAAACATCCAAAAAGGATTATGCTCAGCAGAGAGGGATTGTGGGAATGCAGTATTTAAAAGCCAGCGGGCCAATCCCCGTAGGAGGGTGTGAGGGCACTGCTCAAAGGACTGAGTACAAGACTAGGTTGCAGTGATAGCCCACACAGCTGCTGTTGATTGCAAAGAGGGAATTAGTGAGAACAACAGCACCCTGCAAAGCTACGAGAAAAGCCAGGAATAGATTCCTGACAGTAACCCCCCCTTCAGGTGAGACCTCCGGGCGAACATGATCACTCAGAGTTGGGGGACCTGGAATTGTTCCTGAACTGTCTAGGATTAGGGGTAGAGTCGTGGTCCAGAGACTCGTGGGCACTCCTTTGCATACCCCCACCCCCCGGTGAGAACTGCGGCCAGACAGGGCTATCCATGGGTCTCGGGGACATTGAGATGTTCCTAAAGTGCTTTAGGCGGGAAGGGGATCCGTAAACGAGCAGTTCATTGGCGAGTACTGGTCTAGGATATGAGAGTGGTGGCACAGACATTTTTGGTACGGGGCTCGCCACACGAAATGACTTGTAAATCCAGAGCTGTGGAGAAGGAAACGTTTCCAGAATAGAAATGGCAGAGGGACCCCAGCTGGGTGCCCGGTCCCTAGTAATCATACCAGAGTGCGGGCCAAGAGGCACCGATAATTGATCGGGTATAACAGGAAAACCCTCTGGACAGGCAAAGTTTTTGCTGACATCTGCACGTAGGAATTTGAGAGGGTCTTCTCCTCCAGAAGTTTTCCAGGTAGTGGTCAGCGAGGGTATAGGGTGGGTGGTTGCATTGCCAGGTATTGGTATAGTTGCTGACAAGGTGAACAGTAAACAAGGCTTAGGGACTGAAATCTTGGGGTGCGAACTGAGTATTTCCAACACAGAGGAAACAGGCACAACAGAAAGTTCCGAGAGGGATAACCATGAGGCAGAGAAGCAATCAGTAGTGGAGCTCCCAAATACTGTAGAACGCAAAGAGAGAGACAGTATAGTCTGTGATCTCCACTTCCCAGAGTCCAAGCCAGAGACAATAGGGAGAGAAACCCCATAGTTAAAGTCATACTGAGGTTCTTCAGGGACCACCGTATGGTCAGTGAAAAGAAAATGCCATCCCGCACTGGGGATTTGGAGAGCGGCAAGGGTTACTTCAGATATGGCATCAGAGTCCGGGGAAGGTATGTTGGTCTTTGCAGAGATTAGAACAACCGTATGGGGCGGACTACGTGCTGCAATGAACTCCAAGGGCATCGTACTTGTCATAGGAATAGGCTCTGGGGCTTTAATATCTGGAACTTGAGAATCATGCAGTGCAGGGGCAGCGGAGGGAGGGGAGTTAGCATCTGGAGCTGATGTCTGTACTTCAGTAACAGGAACCTGAGATACTACAAGAGCAGCAGTGAGTAGAGGAATAGAATCTGGAGCTGGAGGCTCAGAATCTATAACAGGAACATCTAGCACTGCAGGGGCACTGGAAGGAGGAGAACTAGCTTCTGGAGCTGGTGCCTGGGAGTCAGTGACGGGTAGTGGGGGAGTAATGATGGGGTTAGAGAGACAATAAGCGGTAAGTTGGAACCGGGGAAACTCTTAATAGCAGAAACCTTAGAAGAAAAACGAGTCTTATTCAAAACTGCAAGGGCCCTAACAACAGGGGTACTTGTCATGACAAAATCAGAAATAGGTATGTTTACTAGTGCGAAAATTCTAATAATGAAACTACTAGTCAGTGATGTGGGTGACTGGGTTTCACTAGTGAGAAAATCAGATACAGTGGTAAGTGACATAGGGCCTCATGCAGTAAGCGCCGATAAGGCTTTTATCTGCATTTTCCCGGCAAAATTGGATGTGAGATTCAGTAAACGCCGATAAGTGCTCAAAATCGGCAGTTTTTCTTGCCGAAAAAAATGTATCGGCATGCGGCTGCCGATAACCCACTTATCGGCACTTTTCGGCACTTTTTGAAATCGGCTGTATTCAAGTAGCCCCGATCAGCTTATCGGTGCTGATCGGCACTCAGAAATGGAGATTTCATTGGCAATTGGTCCCGCCAACTAAAGTTGGCAAGTTGGAGGGGAGAACGATCGGCAAGGTTGCCGGGACGGCACTTAGAAAAAAAACCTCATCTCTACATCAATGTAGTCAATGGAGCGGGGACTTATAACATTATAGTAGTGTTTACGTTCTATTGATCATAATAAAAATGTGCTTGGCATTACAGTGTCGAGGTCATTCACTTCATCGTGTCACCCCTTACGTTTATTATTTGCATAACATTGTACTTTTCAGTGTTATGATGATTTGCGTGTCACATTAGTCTTTAAGTTATGATGTGTCAAGGGAAAATCCTATACTCAACTCTTAAAGGAACAGGTCACATCATATCAAACATGTTACTTAAGTGTGCTTCAATTTATTATATGATGTAACACATTTCACACATCTAACAGATCCAGCGTCTAGTAATGTTGCTATACATTATACAATGCGTGTAATGTATAACGCATGATGAAACGTAAATGTAGCTGTTTGTTTTCATGTTTTCATGTTTACATGTACTTTGTGACCTCCCTCTTTTGATGACGTCCGCAATTGGACACAAAATAACATTGCATGTTTACATTGTACACGATGCATTACAATCACTTCATGCTAACTTATACACACATCTATAATAGTTTCTCATTTTTACATGATTGAAACTGAATCAATAGCAACTATCCTGATGGCATTAAATTATGCATATGCACATTATCAAAATGATACAAATGTTTATGAGATGGAGGAAGATTCTATT
>NC_134483.1:182261529-182416529 GCF_040206685.1 Ascaphus truei | reverse complement strand
AGATTTATCCTTTTACAAACAGGGTTCATAACGCAGCCCCACACGAGTCCCCGGTGGGCTGGCGGGGCACCTGACAGACCTACAGGGTACCAGCAGTCCTTTTCAAACAGGTTCTGGAGGCCTGCTGGTGGGTCCCGCCAGCACCATGGCCCCCAGGTGGTCTCCTTGGGTCACCGTGGGCCACAATTGGGTCCCCACGATAGGCCCAAGGATGTCTGGGAGCCCCGGGTCAGACCAACAGGTGTCTGCTGGGCCTCGGGTAGTTCCCACGGGGGTCTGGGGAACTCACGGGTGTTCACACGGGTCGGCGGTGCCCCCACAGAAGTGGGACCACACATCTTCATCCCCGCACCTACGGGTCGGCGGTGCCCCCACAGAAGTGGGACCACACAGCTTCATCCCCGCAGACTACGGGTCCGCGGTCCCCCACAGATGTGAGGCCACCGCTTCATCCCCGCATGTGTCACCCTGGGAAATAGAAGGGAAGGAGTGTCTGGGAAATCAGAAAAGACTACAGATTCCATGACAAGGGGACTATGCGCTGAAGCAGGGATCTCAGCTCTCTGAGTGACAGACTGGGTCAGCGAAATACCTGGGAGTGGGGGTTCTGTGAACAGGCTTAGGGAAAAACCTGGTTCCTGAATACATTTAACTGATTTTAGCAGAAGTTTCAGGGGACACAGCAGCGGAAACTTGAGCTGAAGCAGGGGGATTATATCAAAGAATATCCAAGGACTCTGCAACCTTAGGGGAGTCATTCAGTGCAACCTCTGCTGTCAGACTTGAGGATTCATTCTCTGATGCTAGAAAAGACGCATTAGCCTGGGGGCAGCAAGAATTTACAGGGGTTAATGCAGATAGTACCTGAGAGTCAAAAAGAGGGAGATTTGCCTCTGAAATTGGGGACACAAGGGGTTCCTCCTCTGGAGCTAAGGATGTGTACATGGCTGGGGAACAACAGGGAATTACCAAAGGAGGCTCATAGGACTGACCCGCAGGGGTTAATACAAGGAAAAACTCAAGGGTTAAGTCAGGCTGTGCCTGAAATCGGAAAAAGAGAAGCTAGCCTCCAAAAGTGGAGTCATAGGGGGTTCAGCCTCTGGCCCTAGGGACCTAACATTAGTCTGCGGAATACAAGGGTTAACAATGGGAACCTCATAGAGCAGACTAGCAGGGGTTAAAACAGAAATAACCTCGGGGACAGAGCTTAGAAATTCTGAGTTAGAAAGAGAGGGCAATCAGTGTTCATTCTCTGGTGCTAGGAGAGACACACTGACCTGGGGAATGCAGGGATTTACAATGGGGATCTAGCAGGGGTTAAGACAGGAATAACCTCAAGTGCAGGAGTTAGGGCTTGACCCCGCTGCCTACTACAGCATCCGCTGTGGCGGACGCTGCACGGACGAGAGCCCTCCCCTCAATGGCGCCGGGCCCGCTGCGAGGGGGGGCCGCAGCGCTGAGGCGAGAGCTACTCCTGCTCTCAATAGAATTGAGAGCAGGACTTGCGTCGAGCGATACGGCATGCCCCCCGGCGGTTCAGCCAATGAGGGCGAACCTGCCGGTGACGTCATGGCCGCGTCCCCGTCACTCCCCCGCCACGCCCCCCCGGTCTCTCTTCCTGCAGCTCCCTGCAGACCAGGTAATCGGCTGCACGCGCCGCCAATCTCGCGGGCGCGCGTTGCAGCTGAGTTACCGGGGCCTTAGCCTTAGGGATTCTGAGTTAGAAATTGAGGGTAGAAGGGGTTCATTCTCACACTAGAGCCATACAGTAGCTTTGGATTGGGAAATACACGTATACTCCACGGGAACCTCATAGGGCTGATTGGCAGTGGTTAACGTAGACATATCCATGGGGTCTAAGTAACGGGAGGTGCAATCAGGGCTAGAGACCGTGGCAGCTTCTACCTTAGGAGGCAGTGATAGTGGGACAGTTTGGTCATTTTTTGGAGGTGAGGTACCCCCACAGGTTTAGCAACAGGACTGGCAGTATAGGGGAACTGCGAAGCAGCAGCGTAGCTGGCGAAGAGGGGGTCCTGTTCTTTTATGCAAATGTCCAATGTTAAGGAAAGTACATGGAGCGTATCTTGAGCCTGAGCCTGAGCCAACACGAAGAGGGCGTTTTGTTGTTGTCATGGAACAGGAATACTCCTATCTGCACTTCTGTTTCACCCCCCCCTTTCCTTGCAGCCCTGCTTGCCAGCTTATTAGTGCCAGCTGTATGTGTTTGGTTCTGCACACAAACACAGTGCTTGTGTGATAAACACAGTGCCATTTCCCCTCTCCCAGCAGCTTGCTGTATTAGAGATGCAACATTATTGCTACATGTTGTAGCTCCCCCAGACACTCCTGTGAGTTGCCATAGCAGCCCCAGCTTTTCTCTCAAATGGGCTAGTCTGCTTTCTCCCCCTCTGCTCTGCCCACAGATGGTCTGTCCCCAGACTATCTTACTACCCAGCATACATTGCCATTTCCTTTTCCACCACACCACTGGACGAGTGAGTACCTGGCTGTAACCCCTGTAATGGTGCTGCAGGATTATCTTTTCACCTCCCTTTACTACTAAGCACACACAGAGATATTTAGACCTACTGTACACCTCTACACAAGATACTGTTTTTCCCTGCTTTCTCCAAAATAAAGTAAGAAAAGAAACAGACCTTGTCGTGCTTGGAAAAGAGGGCTGAGTTGACACTATCTGAGCTAAGTCATCACCACGTGACCCTCTGGCTTCCAGAATAGTGAAAAGATATCGTGTGCCTTACAGACACTTACAGGAGCTGCTACTCCAGACTCCATAATAAACAGAGCAGTCTCTGCAGACTGAGGAAGCACCAAGTAGCTCAAACTGCACACAGCCTGCAGCCTTAACAGACAAGCAGCAGCCCACACTGCACAGCAGCTTTGCAACAAACAGTGCTTCTTACACAAAACCTAACTGCCCCTTTCTCTGTCTGAGTTCACCCTCTGCACAGCCCCAAAGTGACGAGCCACCATCTTACCTACCCCTGCGCACATCCCCACGGCCAGCGCCATCAAGGGCCACGCCACCGGACACCCGCCAGGACACGGGTCAGAGCCACCGGACACCTGTGAGTACAGCTTCCCCTACGCTGCACGCTGCAGGACACCGCTCGGCATCATCTGAGACAGACGTCCATCGCTGACAAGGTAAAAGACCGCACGCCACATGCACTGGCAAAAGGCCTACACACACCTACAGCATGGCAGAACTCAGAGCCTCACCAGACATCACGCAGGAAAGCGATCACTCAGACACAGAGACCGCTGCGCAACTGCAACAGGCGCAGGCAGGCGCAAGGCCCAAACGGACAGTCACACTGACACAAAAAGCCCGTGAAAAATACGAGAATGACATTGAAGCGCACCGTGCTAAATTAGAGTTGGCCTGGAACACTACCACACTCGGGATACGCAATGTCGCCGCCGCCGGCAATTCTGTACAACAGCTCGAGCAGGCAATAACTCAATTAAAGATAGACCACTTATGCTACCAAGAGCTGTCAGAGGCATACGTCACTTACCTGGCCAGGGCTAATACCGGCGAAAGCCTGCATGAAAGGGACTTACAGCATAACCTTGACTTGACACGTGACAGCCGCGTGCGAACCTCTATCATGGAAGCCGAAAGTAAGAGGAAAGACCTTTTGCTGGAAACCGCATCGCAGCACTACAGCACATCCAGACACTCATCAAAGTCAGCAAGATCAGCACAATCCAACGCGTCCAGCGCAAGCGCAAGCGCTACCAAGGCGCGAGCCACCGCAGAGGCCGCACGTGCCAGGACAGAATATGGTCGAAGAGAGGCAGCCGTAAGGGCAGAAAGAGCGCGCATAGAAGAGGAGGAGCAGAACGCCGCCGCTGCCAATGCCGCCGCCGATGCTACTGCTGCCGCTGCCAATGCCGCCGCCGCTGCTACTGCCGCCGCTGCCAATGCCGCCGCTGCTACTGCCGCCGCCACTGCCAATGCCGCCGCTGCGTGCAGAAAGGCCGAATTAGACGCGGATCTAGAGGCACTTAACCAAGAGAAGGAAGCCGCCGCCGCCATAGCTCAAGCTGAAGTCCTGGAAGCAGCCGCGCGACAGGATGGTGGGGAGCAACCGTACAGACGGATTGCCTCAGAGGATCCAGTCCAACGCACTGAAGACTACGTAAGGACTCTCTTCAGTGTGAACACCAGCGCACCATCTCAACACGGATGGAGCGACTCCACAGACACCGAAGACTTGCTAGGCCCACGAGGAGAAGATGCTGTTCCTGCAATGGCACATGCTGCCTAGGATAGCCACAGCCACAATAGTGATCCACACGCCAGCGCGCACACGGATGCACCACAACAGGCTCGCAATCCAGGTACACCCACGCGGGATAAAACAGCCCCTCGCACTAGCCAGCAGCCATCACGCGTCCACGCCAAGGAAGATGCGACCGCACAGACCGTCCCAGCAACTACCTCAGAATGGGACAAACACGCCGATGCCTCAGGTCTGACAGACATAGCCAAGTACATGATCCGGCGTGACCTGGTGCACGCAGGACTCATCAGCTTCGACGACCGCCCTGAGAACTACCAGATGTGGAAGTTCACGTTCAAAGACGCAATGAACAGCTTGGACTTCTCAGCAAGGGAAGAGCTCAACCTGTTAGTCAAGTTCCTGGGGAACGAATCCAGAGAGTACGCAAAAAGACTGCGGGCAGCAAACGCGCATCAACCCCAAGTAGGTCTCGACCTAGTGTGGGAAAGGCTAGAAGAGTGCTACGGCAGCCCCGAAGCAGTCGAGGATTCGCTCTTCAAAAGAGTCAAAAGCTTTCCCAAGATCACAACTAAAGACTACTCGAAGTTACGAGAGCTTGGGGCCCTGCTGCAAGAACTGGAGTTCGCAAGGAAAGACCATTCCTTAATAGGTCTCAACGTCCTAGACTCAGCTCGTGGAGTGAGACCCATCCTGGAGAAGCTACCCTTCAACCTCCAAGAAAAATGGATCTCACAAGGCTCCAAATACAAAAGGGAGAAGCAAGTCGTCTACCCCCCATTCTCAGTTTTCTTGAGCTTCATTCGCGAAGTAGCAAGGACGAGGAACGACCCCAGCTTCTTCTTGGGTGCGCAAACCACATACAGTGCAAGCAGCCTGAGGAACGAGAAACCAGCGACGAGATATGGTAACACCCAAACGCCCATCTCGGTCCGCAGGACGGACGTGCCTCCCACGACCCAAACTACTCCCGATCAGTTGGTCACCGGAGACAAGGAACCAAGGGACCCAAACAGGGAATGTCCCATACACAAGAAGCCACACCCACTCAACAAGTGCTTTGGGTTCAGGATGAAGTCCCTAGAGGAACGCAAGAGGTTACGTGGAGAATTCGGAGTTTGCTTCAAGTGCTGCGGTTCCACGACTCACCTAGCCAGGGACTGCAAAGAAGAGATCAAACGCACAGTGTGCGAAAGTGACAAGCACGTGACGGCGTTACACCCAGAGGCGCTGACACTCCACCAACTCAAGAACCCATCCTCCGTAGCGGAGCATGGCGGGGAGAAAGAAGAAGGAGAGTCAACATCTGTCACATCTCAGCGCACTGAGGTTTGCGGAAAAGAAGGTGACAAAATATCCTGCTCCAAAATATGCCTTGTCGCAGTACACCCCCAGGGACAACCTGAGAAGGCTATTCGGATTAATGCAATCCTCGACGACCAAAGCAACAGATCATTGGCGAAGACGGAGTTCTTCAACCTATTCAACTTACAGGACAATGCCTCACCTTACACCCTCAGAACCTGTGCAGGGTCAACTGAGTCAACAGGGAGAAGAGCAAGCGGTTACGTCATACGTTCGGTGGATAAAAGAGTGAAGATAGCTCTCCCCACACTCATCGAGTGCAGCCACATGGCCACAAACAGGGACGAGATTCCCACACTGGACATGGCACGCCATTACCCGCACCTCAGAGGAATAGCCAACTACATCCTGCCGGTAGAACAAGGCGCCAAGATCTTGCTGCTGCTCGTAGGGACATCATGAGGGTACATGAAGTCCGTAAACAACTTAACGGACCCCACAACGCGCCATACGCCCAAAGACTTGACCTAGGATGGGTGATAGTGGGCAACGCGTGCACCGACAAAGAGCACGAACGAGACTATGTTGACGCCCGCAGAACGGTGTTAACAGAATGTGGACACACATCCCTCTCTGAACCGTGCCTTGGCCATCTCCAAGTGACAGGAGGGCCAAGTGAAGAGAAGAGACAAGGTCATACCCCTGAGATCAACAAAAACATCCTCACATCAGGGGGATGTGACAATAGCCTGGGATGCTCAGCAGTCCAGCCAGCTAAGGATGGTGAGTCAATTCCACTGAAGGAAGAAAGTAACCTCCCAAAGGTGACCGACAAAGGGATTGTTCAAAAGGCAATGAACGATCAAACAGTCCTCTCGCGAGCAGTGGCACAACTAAGATGTACAGTTGTTCCTCTCAACAGAGTATCAAGCGACAAAGCAACCAACTGCCACGGCTGGCATAACCACAAAAGATTGCGCCCTACAGGTGAAGCCACGGTGTCAAAAGGACTGTCCTCTCACACATCTAAAAAGAGACAGCCACGGAGACATTTCATAAAGGGTTTTACTAGAGCAAAAGAGACTGTTCTTCGTTACGTCCAGGGACACAATATCCTCCCGATGGCAGTCAACAGAGAGACACAGAAGTGTTTCACCAAACGACATGGAGATGTTCTCGTGCAAGAAAAATGCACCAATGACCTACGGTGCACAGCGTTACAAACCACAAGGGACTGCAAACGAACACCATCAAGAGAAGATAGAGGATTCCCGAGGTTAACTGTCAAGGAGCTCTCTAAATACGGGCTAGGCAGTTGGGTGACTCCGCTACCATTCCATTCACCAAAAGGACGCTTCCCAAACAATGGAGAGCATGCCATCTCTAGGTTCACTTCGCACCTCCGGGACCTAAAAAGGGAACCAGAGACCAAAAACAACTTTGTGGCCTTCATCCAGAAGATATTCTTTACCGGCCATGCAAAGCCAGCACCTCTAATGGAGGAAGGTGAAGAATGTCGGTACCTCCAATCACCTGGGGCCTACCACCCTCAGGAACCAGATCAAATCCGGGTAATGTTCAACCCCAGCACTCAGCTTCAGGGAGTCTCTCTGAGAGACGCCCTCTTTACTGGACTAGATTCGACAACCAGTCTTCCAGAAGTGTTGTTCCGCTTCCGCAAGGAACCAAAAGCCATCTCTTTCTGCCGAACGCCAGGTGATAGAACGACAAGCTACCACGACTGGCACACTTACAAGGGGATGTACTCTGTGGATAAAACTGCAGAGACAAAAAGACTGTTCTCTCACAAGGCTAAAAGGAAACAGTGCCAGAGACTTTTACACAAAGACATTGTGGTGCATCAAGCTAACCAAGAGCTGTGCATCCACCTGGCTTCCCCTTACTGGAAGGTTTGGCCAAAGGACTTTGACGCCAGTGGTACCGGCCGGTATCACCTTGCTACGGGAATATGGACCTTTGCATTGTTATGTTATGTTTGCATTGCACATATGTTCCACATAGCCTGTTATATAGTGGTATCTACAGATACCAGATGGGGAGTGTCATGGAACAGGAATACTCCTATCTGCACTTCTGTTTCACCCCCCCCTTTCCTTGCAGATGTTGTAGCTCCCCCAGACACTCCTGTGAGTTGCCATAGCAGCCCCAGCTTTTCTCTCAAATGGGCTAGTCTACTTTCTCCCCCTCTGCTCTGCCCACAGATGGTCTGTCCCCAGACTATCTTACTACCCAGCATACATTGCCATTTCCTTTTCCACCACACCACTGGACGAGTGAGTACCTGGCTGTAACCCCTGTAATGGTGCTGAAGGATTATCTTTTCACCTCCCTTTACTACTAAGCACACACAGAGATATTTAGACCTACACCTCTACACAAGATACTGTTTTTCCCTGCTTTCTCCAAAATAAAGTAAGAAAAGAAACAGACCTTGTCGTGCTTGGAAAAGAGGGCCGAATTGACACTATCTGAGCTAAGTCATCACCATGTGAACCTCTGGCATCCAGAATAGTTGTACTACGTGAATGTCCAATGATAAGGCCAGGGCATAGAGTGCCTCTTGGGCGTCGGCACGTTCTATAGGGTACACGTTATCCCAGGTTAAAGGGGAACCAGGGGAGCGAACACAAGCGGCCAAAGACTGTTTTAAGTCCTTGAGGCAGTAAGCCTTAATAATTAGATCATTATGGCATTGTCTTTGCAAAGGGGTTAAACCTTCATACATAAACTGATCTTCAATCAGGGGTAGTATTTCGCACAGATACTGGTTTTCAAACTGGGACTGGTCCGCAGGCCGGGACAGGATTTCAGATAGAAACATACCAACCCTCACCACAGGGCGGTGCAAGTTTGTGGGGCCGAGCATACTGTCATGGTTGTGCTCGCCACAAACCAGTTTTGGACCGCGTGGCTGAGGTGGGATTATATAAGCACCGACCTTAGACCGCGCAGGCTGATCCGGAATGCGAAATCCATAGTCAAACGAGCCAGGGTCGGGACTGAAGAGAGCAGCGTAGTCAGTGGACGAGCCAGGGTCAGGATAGGAGACATCAGGGTAAACATTATCCAAGCAGAGTTTCGGCAACAGGAAGTCAACTAGGTCCCGCTTCAGCGTAATAGCTGCAGGGCAGGAGCGGGTTCTGCGTGAGTGGCGACCATGGCCCATGGTACCGGTCTCAGGAAGGAGAAGGCTGACCGGAGTGGGCACACCGCCAGGCAGCACTGGTAAACCAATGCTTTAGCGCAGGAGTCCAGAACGGGCCTCTGTGAGCAGAGAGAGCAGCAGACCTCAGGACTCGGAAGGCAGGCCTCTGCTATGGGAAAAGCAGCAGACCACTGGGAATGTGGGGTTGCAGGATATGCCGGGAAACCAACGCTTCAGTACAGGAACCTGGACAGGAACCAGGAACTAGGAACATGAACTAGAAACATGAACAACAGGAACAAGGCGGCCAAACAGGTAGCTTGTGGTAAACATCCAAGAAGGATTATGCTCGGCAGAGAGGGATTGTTGGGGGAATGCAGTATTTAAAGGCCAGCAGGCCAATCCCCGGAGGAGGGTGTGAGGGCACTGCTCCAATGACTGAGTACAAGGCTAGGTTGCAGTGATAGCCCACACAGCTGCTGTTGATTGCAAAGAGGGAATTAGTGAGAACAACAGCACCCTGCAAGACTACGAGAAAAGCCAGGAGTGGATTCCTGACACTCTCCTAGCCAGAAGACCACTTTCCTCGAAGCAGATACATCTCTACACAGGTTTCCAATACTGTGTTTTGTAAATAACCTTTCTTTTTTTTAAATATAATGCAACAAGTTAATACCATAACAATATTTAGTATTCTTTTTTTCTATTGACCTTATCATGTAGCTTTTTATAGTGGCGATGAACCTAATGTTTTGGTTGTGGTAGATCTCATTTGGGTCTGGTGTATTTCTTTTTTTTCCAGTTTAAAGTGTTTGTAAGTCTTCGCTGGATTGTCAAACAAGAAAGTTTCTGACCCCTCTACCCCTTTCAATTTGGTTGGGTATATGAAATGTAACTTGTATCCCTGTTCGAATAGATTTGAGCAGATTGGGGACAATTTTCTCTTTTTTGTTGTTAATTGTGCTGAGAAATCTAGAAACAAAAATATTTTCTGCTCTTCATATTTTAGCTGTGATTTTTTCCTATAGGCTTCAATTAGCTTGACCTTGTCTGCGTACTTCAAGATACAAAGAAAAAAAGAAAGCAAACAGCGCAGAACTCTCATAGTGTAGTAAGTTCAATTATATTGACAAAATGAAAATTTGCCCATTCTGGGTTTATTCTATGGCCTGTCCTAATCAATATCCATTGTTTGTGGGATTCAAGTTGTTGAGGGAGCCATTCTGATAGAACTTGAATAAGATCTTTACCCTTAATATTTTCAGGAAGAACAATGACTCTAATTTAATTTCTTCTGCTCCTATTTTCTAGGTCATCAAGTTGAACTGTCAATGATTGAATTGTGTTTTCCTGAGCGTGGACTGTTTTTAGGAGGCTTTATGTGTTTTCACGTAGATTTGTTCATTGCTTAACCTCATCAAGCCTTTGAGCTTGGGTTGATTTGGTTGAGAGTGGTTTGTATAGACTCTTGTATTTCAGAAAATGTACCCTCAAACATTGGCATTAGCAGTTGAAACACTTATTTAACAGTTGCCACTGCCGGATTGTCTCCAGCTTTATTTTGTGTTGTGTTTTCAACCAGACTATTTGGGTCTAGTGTATCCGGAGAGAGAGAATCATTGTCTGTCTGTATTTGTTTTCAGAAACATCTATTTAGCCTTCTTTTTTTTCCTACTCTGTGGGTTGTCTAAATATTTATCCATTTGAGTATTTTGATTAAACATATATAGGTTACCACTTGAAAGGTTCATAAATCCAGTATTTCTGGATCTAATGAAATTGGAAGCACTTTACTCCGTTTGATCTTAAACTGTTGGTTTTTTTTTTATATTGCTTATAGGGGCTTTTTCACTCATTACTAATTCTGAAAATTGTTTGTTTTTTTAGCCTGGAATGAACTGCTCATTATTTGTCTACCCTTTTTGTTAAACACACAGCAACTCCACATGTGTGTGTGGAACTTTTTGTGCCCTCTTGATCTTTTACCCCTTTGCTTTATTTTGGGTCCTTTACCCTTTTGTTTTTGGGAGTCTCTTTTATATACAGAAGTGTGCCCCCTTTAATTATATGGGTATAGGTTTGAGCCTTGCTTGTAAGACAGGCTTTGGATCTTTGCTTATTGTGCGGTGCTACTGTGCGAGAGGTAGATTTTCCTCACACTTTCCACTTATTCAGTTGCTCATTTGCAATCTTGCAATCCTGCAGTTGTTTTCCCTCTGTAGTCTCTGACTCTGTATGCGTCCCATGTGTGGTGGGTCTCGTTGGGGGTACCAGGTCCTTCCTCACTCAGTTGAGGGACCGCTCCACACGTCTCATCTGGAGGGCCTCTCTCCATGGACGACTAGGCCACTGAGCAGTAGCCATAACTCACTGCCCTTCTACAGTAGCTCACATCCCTCTTACAAATCTGCATGCCTCTCAGTGCTCCAAGTCAATTTTCATTGCCGAATAGGAAACTCCCTTCCTCTTCACAGCCTTGTCCACAGGTGCTGCAAGGGGCGCATTGTGGGGGTCCTTTATTCAGGGTACATTATTCTTTTAAGACTGTTGTCCAGCGGCCATCTGGATTATTGTTACTGCCGACCTTAATTTTCTTCCTGATAGCCGGGGTAATCTTACAAAGAGTCGGATCCTGTACTGTATACAGGGACATTTGTTTGCTTCTTAATCCTGAGCCTTGCCCAAAGGGAATGAGTTAAGGGCCTTTTCTGATATAGCAATTAAGGATGATACACCGATAATTGTTGTAGAGTATTTCCCCAGCCTTGAGTCCACCTCACCTCATGCTTCACCACCCTGGATTAGTGAGATTATGATGGAATATCAATCAGATTGGGTTATGGGTAGTTCTGAAAAAAGTTCCACGGGGTTATCCTGGCGGGATATTTCTGAGTTCTTAGATTCCATGCCCACCACCTTGCCGGGTTGTGGGTGCCCCTTATGTTAGCAGGAATGTCGTTCAGCTCTTGCTTTAGATCCAGTGGATCATGCCGTGCGCAGACCACCGTAATAGGGTATTTTCAGTGACAGTGCCCAGGAGTACAGAGCATTAGTTAGTTATTAAAACTGGAGCACTAATATACAGTAAGAAGGTTCTCCAGGTAGGTAGGAACCTATGTTGCACAGGGCAGTCATTTATTATGTCCTGCAAATAAAAATGTAATGTATTTGTTTACAGACAATGTGTATCATGCATACTGATGTGATATTCATGTGAAATGTTCTTGTTTTGTTCAGGTTTCATTTGACAATGGTACCCAAAAATGTACGACCCAGGCGGGGTCATTGGGAATCCACCAGAGGGAGAGTGTAGCAGGGTCCCCCCAACTACTATTCTGCTCAATTGGTTGGCAGTAAACCCTGGTACTATCAGGTTACCCGTAGTCGGTATGGGGTTTTCCTCCCTCACCTTGGATACTGCACTTGAGTGATAGCAGAGGGTGGTACATCCTGTTGTAGCTGGGACAATGGGGTGCCTGCCTTCTGGCTGTACTTAAGGGCAGGACCGCCCTAAAGTTAAGAGTGTTCCTTCCCCAACTTGAGGAAGGCAGGTCACACAACAGGCATCCTGAGATTGGGGCCTTCCCATGTGCTCTTCCCTTCAGGGGAGAGTGAGTGTGGACCATACCTCTGCCTCTGCTAGGGAGGTGGGGAAGAGCTAGGATGGCTGTGGGTGCCCCTGGCCTGTAGTGGCGGTCCAGGGACCATCATCCGGTGAATCCTGAGAGACTGTATTTGGCAGATCCTGCCTTGTTCCTGTTACTACAGAGTAATAAACCTGTTCCTGTTTGCAATATACCTCCTGCTTGGTGCGAGACCTTACTGGGGGGAGAGGTAATAAGTTCTACCATGGAAGATCACTTTCAGTTCTTTGAGTCCACAGCAGATGGAGGCGCTGCACTGTTAAGGAGATATGTGGGGTATGAACCCAGAAGCCTGTTCCTGTGTCCCCACTACCATCGGCGGACGGCACAGCCCTCCTGTTACCAGTAGGTATATTCACCATACACCCTGTACTTGCCCCTATCTGCGATTGGGTGGGGGAAACACCGTTACAACTGTTATACTCAGTCTGCTGTATCAAAGTGATAGTGAGCTTACACTGCAGTTTTGTGTGGCAGTTTCATATTGTGCCTAATTCAAGTACTAGAGATTCTATACTGCAGTCTTGTGAGACAGCTTGTTTTCATATACGTAGTGTTGATTGACTCATGTATTAGCTTAATGTGGATTCATTCAGAGTTTGTTTGATTTTATGAGTGAGTATATTTATACTGCATTTAGTTCGACAGCCTGTTCCTATATAGGTAGTCTCAGACACAAATGGTGTTTATAGTACCTCACTGTGGAATATCTATTCTTAGGCATTACCCACTGTTGTATCCACTGATGTTTTGCTTATGTTATTAGGGAACACCTGTTTGTGACAGGGGTAAGGGAAGTACTTAGATTGGATTGATCTTAGGGAACGGGCCAGAAGAAGGGCTAGGTGCCCTGAAACGTTTCCCCCCTTATTCACCTGTTTTTTCCCCCTCCCCTTCCTTTTCCTTGTCTATCCCTACCGTGTTCCCTTTCCCACTTTTATTTTTTGTCCTGTGTGCTTATATATTATTTAACTTAGTATTATATATTTCTGATTTGTTATTTAATTTTCTATGTATATTTGGAATATCATGGATATGTGTTGATGTTTTCCTTGTGTAATCTTTATATACAAGTAAAAATTATATTTTAAGACATATAGGGCCTCATGCAGAGAGCAGCGAATTAAAAAATTGGCGAGTTTAATAAAAAGTAGCTTTTTTGGAGAGTTTTATTCTCCATATGCAGAAAAGTGCGAATTCTGCAATGTATAGCATGAATGCGTGTGGCGAGTTTAAATTGGAGAGATGCGCGCTGCAGAAATGTGTTAAAAAAAATCGCGCCTTTTTTTTTTTCCTTTCCTATGGCCGCGAGCGCCAGCTTCTTGCCAACTTTTCCTGGCGAGGCAAATAGTAGAAAATCGCACCATTTTATTGGCGCGAACAGCCGCTAGATGCCGTTCGCGCCTCTCTGCATTAGGATAATTTTAAAACTGGCGAGATGGAGGTTCTCGCCAGCCGCGAGGCGAGTTTTAGAAATAGAAAAAAAAAATTGGTGCGTTTTTCGTAACTCGCCATTTTCTGCTGTTTTCTGCGCGAATTTCTCCCAAAAATGGCGAGATTTAAAATAGCGCTGCTCTCTGCATGAGGCCCATATTCTATTTCAATCATTATCCTTTGTCCTATATTGTAATTTTGGAGAAAATCAGGGTTCCTCCTTGTTCCTGTGCACCATTAAGGTTTTCATTTCTCTATATGCTTAATTTTAGATGCTGCTAAAAACCTTATCATTTCTGTATATAGGCCTATGTGATGGTGCCGGCACACAGTGGAAACTCTTAGTGCACTAAAGGGTTGTAGGCCTGTACTTTACAAAAAAGCTTCGGTACCACTTTAACTGGTTGAGGGTCCTCTCCGACAGCGTTCGAAGCTCCGTGTGGCTTCTCGGCGTGTATCCGCTTGGCCTCTTGCCACAATGTGCTACTCTCACTCTGGCAACTATCAACGGGACTTCACACATGGGCACAACAATAATTAGATTATATAATAACTATTACACTAATACAAGTGAAACTATTTTTATCTTTTATTTTTTCCCCCCAATCTTGGATGTCCAAATTTAACCCCCTTCACTACCAAGTTACAATGTACTGTATACAATTTAAACATGGAAACACTCCAAACTTTGTCATAAGAAATTATTGTGATTTCGTATTTGTCTCCCTATCAGCTTGAACCAGGAAGTCTCTAAAGTTTCTTCCCCTATTGTATGAAACAGTGGGGGAGACCTTAAAATATTAAATAACTAAAAATCACTTTGAAAAAAAATGTGCCAATGTCTAATTATAGCCGTCTTGGTAAATCCTGACGCTGATGTGAATTTAGAGAAAAAAAGGAATTCTTATGTATCAAAAGACTTTTTCAGAGGGCAGAATTGTACAGATGTAGCAAGACTTACTGTCCCCGTGACCCCGGAAGGGTGCGAGATTAGAGCCTCGGCTCGGCTACTTTCAGCCAGCAGAATTATTTGTGCGGTAACTTAAGTCATTGCCATTCAGTATGTGTGTGTGGCAGATGTGTGTGGCAGATGGAGCACGGAATATCTTCACCTATAATATCATAATATACACTTGAAATATGTAAACTCAAAAATAATTTCAGTCAAAAGACATTTGAATTTTCCCTACACTATAATAATATCAAACTCCAATAGAAGTTTATAATAGTTTATAATATGCACTAGTTTTAATGTGTGTGTGTAAAGGAGCTATTTTAACATCTAACTATTTCTCAATGATTGAGACGATTGTTTTTGTAATGATAATATGCAGAAGTTTAGTTTTGCAAGTTCTGCGCTTTGTTATAATCACTTGTGAGCATTATCACCGAGTGCCATGTTGAGATTAACATTCCTGACCACGCAAGACAAATCTATCATCTCAATAGACCCCATTATTCTTTGGAACTAGAACACAGCGCGGCTAACTGCTTCTCTGTCATCAGAATGGATTTTTCACTGTTCAATTATCATCAAGGGAGCAATTTACTGACCTTTTTTTAATCGAAATGAAAATGTGGAACTGTCAAAATATAATGGCTTGTTAAAAAGCATTGGAGATGCCTGATTTGGCCATCATTATTACATTTGAAATGTCGTTTTGATTTATTAATGAAATATAAAAAATTTAATAAAACATTTTGTCCTACTAATTTTCTATATAATACTTGAAATGTCATAGCATCGTTAAATTTGTGCTACAGGTGCATTTTAAACAGCAATTTGAAGAATTGAAAAGTGATGGAAAAATCTTCACAACACAACCAAAACAGCTTTGGGGTTCTCTACACTTTGAATATCCAAATTAGTCTTATTGAGACTGTACTATATATGTGAAATTAAAAATGGTTCCTTTGCAGTCCTTTGGCTACTAATAGACACGAGTGAACCTGGCAAAATCCGTTCTGCTGACTTTCCCAGACTTTAGGGATTCAATCTGATCTGTGCAATGAAATCCGGAGGTCGATTGCGCCCCCTTAATTCCGAGCAGAAATTCCATCAGCGGGTTCCGTCCACACAGCTTCTGTGGAGTCCGAAACTGAAAGCATGAATATTGCCACTCCCACGTCCTGTCTGTTTGTCACACACTTTCTGGTGAGGGAAGGGAAAGAAAGAAATAGAAAGAGAGAGAGAAAAAATAAAAAGTTTAGTAGTAGAGAGAGAAAGATACACATTTGAAGAAATTAGAGAAGAAAGTTTTTTTTACTATTTTTTTTTTTTTTTTTTACATTTATTTTTCTTATGAGTGGTGGCAGCCAGGGCAGGAGGAGCTCTGCTCGTGCCCCTCCTGGGAGACTGAGGAGGATTTTTTCTGCCTGCGGCTCAGTGAGGGCAAAACAGCAAGGGCAGCAGTCGGCGTACTAGTGGATTTTCCTTCTGGTACCAGCCATAGGCGTAGCCATAGTATTGGGACTGCTGCAATCGAGGTTATGAACATGTTGCAGGAACCTGCTGCTCCTACAGCAGTTCAGTCTGTGTCAGAAGAACAGGTTGTGTTGGCAAGTAGCTCTATTTTAGAAAAGCAGGCAGGATGGAGGATTTGCAGACTATTGCGTATTTGTTGGAAAGTGAGTTTCTGTTAGGGCCACCTTTAACAAGAGTTATTTCCTTTGTATCATTGACCTCATGTGATTCTATCTGAATCTTGACATAGGAAAAAAAAAAGGAGTGGTGATACCTGCTCAAACTAGGTATATAATTTTTGTAAAGAGTAGGTACACTAGGGGAATAATGTGAAATCGCAAACAAATGAACCTGTCAAAGAGGCAGGAACAAAAAGGCCCCAATGGCATGCACTCTACACTCTTAGTTGACTATTAGGGCAGATGAGATATTAGGAATGGTTCCCCAAACAATGAAGGTGGATCAGTAGATAATATATTGTATGTCTGGATAACAATATATGTCTGGAGAGTTATAGGCTGATACCTATGTATGGTACTGTTAAATGGATTTAATTAAGTAATAATCCCCGAAGAACAGGGCATTCCTGGCCAATAATGCCCTGGCTGGAAGAGTTGAAGGCCCGAGGCGAAGCCAAGGGACTTTAACCCAGCCAGGGCATTATTGGCCAGTAATGCCCTGTTCTGAGGGAATTATTACTATTATAGGCTAAATGTAAACTTTTTTCATAAATAATAGACACTTTTGTATAGTTAAATAGATTTTTTTAATTAAAATTAAATGGTAAATACATGAAACCACCTCTACACACAAACTTCTGACACACACACACACACACACACACACACACACACACACACACACACACACACACACACACACACACACACACACACACACACACACACACACACACACACACACACACACACACACACACACCGCACACACCGCACACAACACAGCACCTCTACACTCACAACACAGCACCTCTACACACACAACACACATACACACAACACAGCAGCTCTATAGTTAATTAGATTTTTTTATTAAAATTAAATGGTAAATACATGAAACCATCTCTATATTCGCTTACACTGCAGCTATCTATAGCCACACACTGCCGCCCCCTCACACACAACACAACACAGCACCTCTACACACACACACACACACACACACACACACACACACACACACACACACACACACACACACACACACACACACACACACACACACACACACACACACACACACACACACACAGCACCTCTACACACACACACACACACAAAGCACCTCTACACACACACAGCACCTCTACACACACACACACAAAGCAACTCTACACACACACAGCACCTCTACACACACAGCAGCTCAACACACAACACAGCAGATCTACACACACACAAACTGCTGACACACACACACCACACACAACACAGCACCTCTACACACACAACACAGCACCTCTACACACACAACACAGCACCTCTACACACACAACACAGCAGCTCTACACGCACAAACTCTGCTGCAGCACAACACAACACACACTGCTGCTGCTATACCCATAAACACTGCTACTGACACACACACACACACACACACATACACACACACACACACACACACTGCAGTCACAATAAAAAATGCACTTACTAAACTTTGCAGACTCTCTGCCCCCCAATTCAACTGAATCTGCTCAGAAAATTTCAGTCAGCTCGGGAGGGTGAGGAATCAACCCGTGGCTTATACTTTCTGACCAATCCCCTGCCCTGTATTTGAGCTGTTACTTTATTCGGACCAATCCCCTGCCCTGTCTCAGCTGTTCTGAAAGCTGATTGGCTGGAAATATACACATTGAAAACTACACATTGCAAGCTGCTAAAATTCCGGGCACTGATTGGATAATGCCCGGAATTTTAACCAATCAGAGAGCAGGGTTTTCAATAATGCCCGGAATTTTACTGCTTTAGCCTATAATTTAAATTATAAAGCAGTTTGTGTGTGTTGAGCTGCTGTGTGTGTCTGTAGAGGTGCTGTGTGGGTGTGTGTGTGTGTGTGTGTGTGTACACAGAGGGGGCGGCAGTTATGGCCCAGTTATAGCCTGTCTTGGTTCGCCATAACGGGTTTTGAATCGGTGTCCCTGGATCTTGTTTCAGTTGCAACATCTAAGTTTGCTACAACCAGCACCTCTACTGATGCTCTAGCTTGGGCACAGGATGCAAGATGACTATAAACTCACTGTAGGCCCTAAATACTGAAAATAATATAAACATATGTAACGGTTCGAGGCCCCCCCCCCAATCTCATATTGGCCCATATGTGCATAATCTGCCCCCAGTTACATCTCAGTGTAGTGTGGTGTACCTGCTGGCTCTCAGGACTCCTGAGTCTCCCGCTCGTTGGTAGTGGGGATTTCACCATGACAGGCATATGAGGTAGTGCTGAGTTCTACTCACAGTTGGTACAGCGCCTCCATCCCTTCCAGATCCCCACAATAGCAGGGAGGAGTTTCTGGAAGAGAACTCCTGGGTGCATCTTCTTGCTGAATAACTCCAGTCTCAGGCAAGAAGGGTCTCTTTAGCAAGGGCATCTTTATTTGCATGGTACATGGCAGACTGCTCATCATAGCGGCCGACACTTAGCCACACATCTTGTAGCTGCACTTCATTAGGAAGGTCCCTCCTGACTCTTTAATCAGCCAGGTATGTTTCTGCCACCTCTCCCCTAAGGGAGACTACCAGCTGTGCCAGAACCCTGGACACAATGGGATCTGCTTGTCACTGTCTGCAACTACTGACACGTGAGCTGCACAGACTCACAGCTCTTGCACCAGACACTTCACCCAGACATAACACACTAACTTTAGGAAGTGATGCGTAATATATAGGTTCCAGAAAGACCCACCTCTGAGTCACTAACAGTGGACACAGAGCATGCTGTCACTTCCTTTGCTACATGTTACACATCCCATGGGTTGAGGGCAAACCTCCATGATGACTTCTGGCAACCCTGCCCTCTTACCATGGATTACTGCACAGAATGAGAGAGATATGTAACACCAATTTTACACATGGCTACACATATTTATATTATTTTCAGTATTTAGGGTCTACAGTGAGTTTATAGTCAATTCGCAATTGTCTTATTACTGTTTGTTATATCCACATTGTTTGAATACATTTAACATATTCAGGTATTTGTTTTTAAATGATAGTTTAATATGATCACTTATTATGTCTATTATTATTGGCTAGGTATGCTTAGCTTTCACATGTTGTTTTTTAATATGTTGCTACAGATGTAGCCAGATATATTGACAAGAATTCCTCCAGGAACCCGCAGTTGAAAGTAGCCTGATCACTGCTTGCTCTCTGCGCATCTCTATTGTACTGTTTTTTTTTTGTTTCAATTTAATAGCATAGTATTGAAGTAGGCGGTCTCCGGAGCTGAACCACATTAATTTCAGCCCTGGGACCCACTGCTTCCTGAGTTACAGGCCCCAGTGTGGGGTGCCGGTATCTCCTTCAAGTTTAATTCTTCCGCGTCACGACCCACATGGCAGCAGCGAGTCCCTGGGGCTGAAATGAATGAAGTTCTGCTCCGGAGAACTTTTGCATCAATCCTATCTAATTAAAATAGCATTAAAGCTGCTTCATTATGTTAGCGGCTAGCCGCTAAGGTAAAGAACCAGTTAAACCATAGTACCTGTTTTTTGGGAGATACATGGGGTGGTGTAAGGGGTAGTTGCATCAGGGTGTGTGGTTAGGCCTACCAGGCGGGTTGTGGGAGGGGTTAACCCCTTCATTACCTTAGTGGTTCTAACTGTTTTGGTCCCAGGGCAACTACCCCTCCCCCCTACCCCTATCACCACACATACATATGGGAAAAAGCTCTAGTAGCCAAATGGCTAACAGTGCTTTTGCCCATTAGTGCAGTAACAAAAAAAATACACAAAACAATAACATTGAAAATACAATACTGTACAGTAAAAAAAAAAACAATAGGCAATAAACCCATTGATTGCCATTGTTTACCTATGCCCTCAACAGGGGAACAGATAACCACATTGGCAATCAATGGGCATCCACCACCTCTATCCCCCCCCCCACCACCACCGCCCAACATATACAGTAATGGACAAAGCTTTATTATCCAAATCTGGATAATAGCACATTTGTCCATTAAAAATAAAATATTACCCAGTCATAATATAGTAAATACAAGTAGTATTTACCCCTGCCACTGTACTCCTGGTCCTCCTCATCTTCCTCCTCTGTGGCACTGAGTACTAACTACTACTGTTATGTAGCCCCTTAATCACCGTAGCAGTTATTAATCGCCATGGTAATTAAGGGGTTAAACCCCCTATCCTGCTACCCATCGGGAGGGCAACCCCCAGTGCAACTACCCACATCCCTCTATCCCTCTATCTATCCCTCAATTTACTCCAATCACACACATACAAATGGGCAAAAGCCCTAGTAGTCAAATGAGGCTCATTAAAAAAAAAATACACTTTCAAATAAAATTGACATTACAGTACTGTACAATACATTATACAGTAGCCAATAAATCCATTGATTGTCACTGTGGTAACTATGCCCACAATGGGGGCACAGATTACCGCAATGGCAATGAATCGGCAACCTAAATTAAAAAAAATCCAAAAAATAAAATACTGTACATTACAATTAAATAAAAACAAACATTAACCAGTAAACCCATTGATTGTCACTGTGGTATACTATACCCACAACAGGGGCACAGATTACCACAATGGCATTGAATGGGCAACTTAAATAAAAAAACTCCAAAAAATAAAATACTGTACATTTACAATTAAATAAAAACAAACATTAGCCAAAAATGGCATTGATTGAATATGTGGTTAACTATACCCCAAAGGTGGCATAGATAAACACATTGCTTATTAATGGGCATCCTTTAAAAAAATACACAATTAAAAAATATACAATACAAGGGCTTGTTACTCTTGCCGGGATGAAGGTTGTCATCCTCCTCATCCATCTGCGGCACCAACAACTCTTTAAAACAATGATCCTCATCAGCATGATCCAATCCGATACGATGCCTCCCTCCCATTATGGTGAAATCACATCACTCCAAAAAAGGAAACGCATCACATGGTACATCCATCAATCAGATTGGGAGATATACAATGTGATTCCATCAAGTTTGGTAGAGAAGTCATTCTTGCAAAACACCTGATGCCTGGACACATGGCACATCCACCAATCTGATTGGTGAATGTACCAATTGTTTGTCAAAACTGATATCTCAGGCCTTATACAGCATAAGGTCTGTCATTTCTCACATGACCGGAAGAAGACAGCGTGGCAACATTCTTCTGCACCTGTTGGAGAAGAAAGAAGACAAGGATGAAGATAATAAGAAAATAAAGAAGATATACACACTGAGGCCTCCTCTGCAAGCAACTGAGGATCATGGACTTCTATGCATCATGCTGATGAGGATCATTGCATTGTGGGTCAAGAGTTGTTGGTGCCACAGTTGGATGAGGATGAAAGCCTTCATCCCGGCAAGGGCAAGATGCACTTTTATTTTATTTCATTGTGTATTTTTCCGTTTGTGGAATCTACAACTCCTCCACCTCCTAGCAAGGGAGGAGGAGCGGAAGCACGGCTTCCGCGGAGGAAAGGATTGGCTGCAGGAGACAAGTGGACTAAATGAATACTTGCCACACAGCTGGGGAGCAGTGGACGTCGTCACGTGTGCGCGCCACGCGTGAAAGAAGCGTGGCGCATCTGAGGGGGCGGAGGTAAGCTCCGTGGCACACTAGAAGAGCTGCGCTTGCGCACGCTCTGTAAGCAGAGCAAGGTGCGCGCACGCGCTGGTGCCAGAGCGGATGTCTGAGATAAGACAGGTAAGGAGGGAACACGTCGCAATGGACGTGTTCCCTGATTCCTTTCAGTAGCAGAATCATGTTTTCCTGGTTAAAGGGTGTTACATTTTTACGTAGTTGATGAGGTTGAAAAAAGATAGATGTGTCCATCGAGTTCGACCTGTCTGTTAAATTTAGATGACAGATACTTCTTTATTGTAGTAACCATGGCCCTTTTTCAAATTGATATGCAATATAGGAAATTGCAGGTAATTTCATCAATCAGTCAGACATATTTAATAATTACAACTCGTCATTATTACATTAATCATGTTTTTCTAGTTAAAGGCTGTTTAATGGCCTTTAATCCAATTAAATGCATGTCTAATTGCATTTAATGCCATTCAATCATTCAAATATTTCATAACAATAACTACTACTACAGTAAATAGTCAGTACTACTACAATCTATTTGTAATAAATTATTAGTCAGTGATAACGCTAAAAAACAAACAAGAAAAGAACAACCTATGTTCAATTTAAAATCATGAAAACAAAAATTATTTGAAGTTATTATCATTAATTATGAACATATGACCTGGCTGCCAGTAATGACCACTCACTCGCCAATAATTTGGGGGGGTCAGCCATATATGTATAGCAGGTATGTCATCTGTGCCTGTCCTTCCGTGCTCTGTCTGTAAGTCCTGATAGCTGCATGCATGACAGAGTTAATCTGTGGGCCATTGACCCTCCCTTGTGCTTCTCCTGGGAGTAACTAGAGGAGGGTGGTGACTCATGGCAAGAGAGAGAGACTATCGTGATAGGTCTGATGTCATGAGCCCGACCCTTATAGAAAGCTCTTAGTAGAATGCAACAAAACATACTGTGTCTTTGGAGCCCTGCTTTCAAGCTAGCAGGACATTCTCCAGAGCTGTAAATTCCTCCCCATTGCGAGGGTAGACATCCTCAGCTCAGGCTAGGACTGAGTAACATCATGGACACTCACCCCAGAATACCAGGGTGTGTGTACCACCCAGAAGCTGTTATCTGCTGCTGTACTGTGTCGCTGTGTGATGAGCTGCAGTGGATGCAATAAAGAATACCCTTTGACATATACCTGCCTGGATGCCTTCAGTGTGGAAGAAAGGAGGCATGTGTGTGTGTCCCATAGGGAGTCCCCTAATTCTATTCAGGACCCATGGGACTGGAGGCGCTGATATCAACTGTGCAACAAATACAGAGATCCTCTTACGCCTGCCCCTGTCCTGTCATGTCTCATACCATCAAGCAGACGACTCAGCCCTCCTGTGAACCTAACAGGTATTGCACTACACCTCTAGTAACAGTATAGCTCCCCAGTAAAGACCCCTATATGAGATGGGGAAGGTAGCAGGGTTAGATTTGGAGGTGCTGCTGAGATAAGATCAGACAGGAAAGGCTTTCAGCAGCAGAGCAGCATGCTGCAAGCAGCAGCTTATGTAGAAAGGGGCCAGGGACTCTGATGGGATGTTTCCAGGGACCCTTGGGCACCCATAGTCTCCATGGAGCGAGTTGGGTCAGCCCTGAGGTATGGCGGGGGGCTCCTGGGTACCTAGCACATACACTGCAGGAAAGGGGGGATCCCCACTGGGTTAGCATGGTGGGAGATGCGTAAACCCCAATCCTTTCCTTTATGATGGTGGCAGTCAGCCTCGGGGAGTGTATACCCTTCACTTCAGTATGTTCTGATAGGGTTCCCAAGGGACTGGGTGTCCTGGGAGAGTATACCCTGAATAGGGCCAGGGGTAAACCCAATTGTGGTGGGACACCCCTGCGGTACCTAGCACACCGAGTGTGTGGAGAAAGGGGGAATCTTCACTAGGTTAACTAGTGTAAGATACGGAAATCCTTTTTTATATTGGATACTTTTGGGGCGCCCCCTGGTGACATTAAGCATCAAGGTGCGTGCAGACCCTTCACTTAATATGTTCTAGATTGGGGACTCTTATTGGACTGTGTGTCCTGGGAGCATGTACCCCAATAGGTGCGAGTTGCCATTAAGGGATCCCCTGTTGAAATAGGCTGAGATCAGGGCCCCAGTAGCGTTCTGACCCTCAGGGGGTAAAACAGGACATTAATAGTACTTGTGCTGCGGTACAGTGTGCTGTGGGAGAGTTGCGTCAGCCCCTGGCCTACTGTAGTGTGACCCCCACATTCTATACTATGTTGTATATTGGGGGCTCCCAGAAGGGACCCTGGTCCTGGGAGCATGTACCCCAATGTGTCACCATTAAAAAGGGACAGGCCCTGTATTATACTGCATGGGTCCTGTGCACCTAATATGAGAGTTAAAATGGCTGCCACCTCGTGGTGGTGTGCTCTAAGCTATCCAAAATGGCGCTCCCACCAAAGCATGGAGAAAACACGGGCTTGCATCTGCAAATGTTGCAAAGTCCACTGCAAGCTTTCGGCGCCAAAGCTTTACCCTGCCCCTCAAAGTGACTAGCTCATCCTGAGTCAGGTCAGCCTTCTGTTTACACCCCTGCCTCTAATTCCACTGAGGGTAGGGGCCAATAGTGATTCTACCAGCCATTCAGAGACTGTGCTCTGCTCGGAGGAGTCAGCAGTGCTGTTACAATTGTTTCATTCTGATCAAGCTGAGCAAGAGTGAGGAACACCAGCCACCTCATCAGTAGGATAATATACTATGTAACACCCCTATCCCTCCGGTAGCAGAGGATAGGGTGTACATGTGTGAACAAAGTCCTGCTCTGCTCCCGATGGGATTAGTGTCAGCTCCTTGGTCAGTTACCTGTGATCTCAGGGTTCCCATTGGCAGGTTCAGGTCTTGGCTGTAATGGAGGGTAGTTGGTGGGTTGGAGGACAAGATAGGGCGCCAGGATCTTTTGCAACTCACAGGAATTTTATTGTCAGGCACAACAGTTCCAGGCTTGCACAGGATCAATTATTCTCATATAGAGCACAATACTTCATTAGACAGGTTCCCTGTATAATGCTCTCTTCAGGGCAAGTTCCCTCGGTGCCCCTTCCCATTCAGGTAAGTACTTCTGGGTCAGTATTTGCCTCTAGTTCACCACACATCTTTTGGCTTCCTATCTCCTAGTACACTGACTTACTATCTTCTAGCTCAACAATTGACTCCTAACTCCTCAACTGTCTCTCCCTTAACTGCCTGAACTAATAAATAATAATAATAATAATAATAATAATATTATCCCTTTTTAAGGGATAAAGGGAACTGTCCCTTTTGACTGTACTAACTGTCTCTCTCCACTGTTATAACTGTCATCTCCTTTAACTGTTCTAATCTTAACTGTCTCCCTCAACTGACTAAAACTGTCATCATCTCACAGCTTCACTGGTTGCCTAGCAACATGTAACTGCAACTAAAAAGGCCTTAACTGCAAATTCAGCCGCCCTATTGGCTAAGCCACAGCATGTGACATTCCCCTGAGGCTCATGGGACTTGTAGTCTCTGTCTTGAGCCTTTCCCTATTAGCCGCTCTTGTGTGGTCCTACTGCGCTTGCGCGAGTTTTACGCACGCGCAATCTACTACAAAATGGCGTCGCCGCCCACAACAGCCCGCACAGCAGCGGAGGTAAGCGGGGAAATGGAGGACCGGGGAGCCAGAGGGGACCTGGCTATAACTATATGTGCCTCCCTGCTTGCCAAACTGCACTTGAATCCCTCTGCAATTCAGTCACACAACTCAGTGCTCAAAGGCTCAAAGATTCATTAGAATGCCTCTGTTTAAAGCACACACATCAATCAGGTGTGTTAAGTGAGCAATTAACTAACACACCCCCAAAAAAGTTTTCGACAAACTCCCAATTCCCAGACAATCAAAATAAATTAATTCCCTGTGCACTCTCCAAGCCCAAACACCAATGCCAGTAATACACAATGCATACCACTTTCCTTCTGGTTTTAAATCCACACGGATTCCAAACTTCACTTGAACCCCACTGCAATTCAGCCACACACCTCAGTGCTCGCAACATCTGGAAGTCTTGGTTAAGTGGGTCACAACTCCCCTCTTCAATGGCTTTATGTTTTAATGGTCGCGTTAATTCCCACATCAGGACTATGTGTCAAATATCGCACCTGGTAAAGTATTAATGCGATCTTGATGACTTCCGTCATAAAATAGTGGTGATAAGACACGTTATTTATTTTTTTGTCCGGTACGATATTATTCCCGTTTTAACACAGCATGATGTATCCGGACATTTGACTTGCTTGGCTCATACAGGCACTTTCTTCTGGGTCAGGTCATCTGGTAGGGTGGAATCTGACAAGAAGTACAGCACTAGAGGTGGGCACATTTTTGGAGGTAATTTGGATCAACAGCGGATCGTCCGGTTCCTTTGGTCCACAGATTTCAGCGGATCAATCTCACAAAGGATGATTTGTGGATTTTTTATTATTATTACCTATACACTCCGCGGATACCGCAACCTGTGGACGGATTTGCAGTATCCAACCCATGGATTCAGCAATCCATTGGCGGATTCTTAAGAACGGATTGCTGAATCCACTAATTGGATTCCATAAATCCGTTCACAGGTTGCATCCAATGGCGATTTTTGATGAATCCGCATGGATTTAAACTGACCAAAGCCGATTGCGGATTTTACACTGTGTAATGGATTTTGGGGGGAAAATTTGAGAAAATCCGGGAAACGGATTTGGCAGGATTCACCAGTCTATATACGGCACCCATAAAAGCCATATAAAAAGTAAACACAATAAAATTAGCTCAGAACAAGCAAAGCTCAAGGAAAGGCTCAGACGCACCATGTACAGAAATAGTTGCTTCATAAATATTTGATATGAAATTGAAAATCTTCTGCTGACCTCAATTTAAGCAATGTACAGTAGATGCTCTTTGCGCAATGTAGACCATCTGTTCATAGATCCCTTAAAATAATCCCTCTATCTCCAATCAAGAAAAGCAGTTTCATCTCCCTCTTCAAGGACAAGGATGATACAAAAAAATCTACTTATTTGTAACCATTGTAACTGTACCCTAGAAGAAAATGAAATACCAGCGTATCTGGTAATGGCTGTGGGTATTGTATATTGATGTATGGGAGTGAGCGTGTGCTTTTTTAAATTAACTGCTTATAAATGAAGAGGTTTTATAGCATAAAGTTACTGCGCAATATTAATGGCTTATTCCCTTGAGTACATCAACATAAAAAATGTCCTCTGTAAAGACATATGCCCATCCTGTACAGCAATCTGAGAGGCAATCATTTCTCTGCACCACTTCCATACCAAATTAATCTGGCTTGTACTATATTTCAGGAAGCAATTATATCACCCTTAGGATCAGAGAGTATTCTCTTTTTTTAACAACCAGAGGCAGCTCAAACTACCAAATTCAGCTGTTTAAATGTTTTTAAAAATATTTGATAAATCAGCAGAAGTTTCTAAAATGTGCAGTGTTGTGATTAATGACAGAATAAAAAAAATTGTTTGAGAGAGTACGTTAATTACATTTTTTTTAGTTAATGTAAAAACACAATAGCATGCTCCGCCTGGTTCCTTGATCTCTGTGTACGAGTGCCTAAATGGAACACTTCAAGCTTTAACCCATTGGTACTGAAGGGGTAAACTCCAATAGGTAGGCATTCAATCTGTGACAGCAAAGGCAATCTGTATACAATACTGTACTTTTATAAAAAAAAAATCACGCCAGCCTCCTACATTATGCTTTAATGCGCTCTGCTTCCCTTTACAGCTGAGGTATGTGGGATCTAACATTTTACAAACTTTTATACTGTGGCCATGATCAAGTATTGCTTGTGATTTATTAAATACATTTTTAACATCACTTAATTTACACCCCTTCAGCCACTATTTATTTAGCTGAAGGAGCAGCACATCAGGTAAAGGCACTGACACTGAAAACAATGACAGTGACTTTGAAGCAAGGGAGCCTGATTCAAACCTTGGTATGTATGTATATCTTTATTTATATAGCACCATCCAGGTACATAGCGCTTTACACTACACGCAACATATTGAGAAACGTTTGAGCACCGGATTCTGGAGTTTTTTGCTCTGGTACTATCTAATATTATACTGTAACACAATGGGAGTAAGCGCTTCAGAGATAAAACAGTAGGAAACAGTAGGAAAAGGAGTCCCTGCCCTGAAGAGCTTACAATCTAAGTGGTGAGTGTGGAGAACTCACGAGACAGAAGGAGGGCATTCTGATAAGTACATCTGCAAGGGGCAAATTTCAGTGCGTACGAGAGGTATAGTATTAGTGGGCGGAACTACCATATGCTTTGTTAAATAGGTGCATTTTAAGAAAGGTTTTAAAAGGGGAGAGAGAGGGTGCCAGTCGGATATTGAGGGGAAGTGTATTCCAGAGGTGTGCGGCAGTGAGTGAGAGGTTTTAGGCGTGAGAGTGCTATAGCTAAATAAAAGGTGTCAGCTCCTTGTCACCTTGAGCAAGTCACTTTATGTCCCTCAGGCACTAAAACTAGATTGTAAACTCTGAGGCCGGGACTCATTGTGCCTGCTATCTTCTATGTACAATGTATTGTACACTGTCATGATCGTTAGATATATATATATATATATATATATATATATCAGGGTCCCTTGGTGCGTGATCCGTGTTCCTTACCTCCCGGTGTGGTCGAGCCTAGCAGCGGAGGCAGGGACAGGTGCGGACGGCACTGCGGGGGAGTAGGGAGCATACGGCTCGCCGGAGGCTCCCTCCACAGGGCACCGCCATATTGTAAGCTCGCGAATGCGCAGAAGCTTGCGCATGCGCAGAGCCACAGTAGGGAGCAGCGGCCATTACACGAAGCTCCGTCCGGGGAACTACAAGCCCCATAATGTATAGGGGTGAAAAACACATGACGCCTGGGAGCCAATAGCGCGACCGGATTCCCCTGCACAGAATAAGATACATTTCACACGCTGTGAAGACCATGCCAGTTTGTGCTGGGACAAGGTTAGGGGAGGTTGTGTGTGCAGGGGTCCGTGACCCTCTGCACTAGGCCAGATATCCCCCTAGGCCCCAGCTAGGCCCCAGCTAGGCCCCGACTCACTTGTAAAGCTTGTGGCTGCTTTAGGGACAGGCCCTTAGGTAGGGACTCTGCCCCATTAGCCATTTGGTAGTCAGGGACACAGCTGCCACGCTGCACAGCCATGTAATGTGGGTTCTGGGACCAGAGCCCCAAAGGACACCGAGACTATTCTGAAGGGGATATTATCCACACCGGAATTCAACGCACGCGCGGCGGATGACAACGTTGGATCAGACGGATCCCCTTTTGTTACTCTGCTATATCCGGGTGCAGGTATGCGAAACAAGTGTGTCATATATATATATATATATATATATATATATATATATATATATATATATATATATATATATATATACAGTGTTCGACAAACCTATACATTTGCTCGCCCCGGGCGAGTGGATTTAACCCCCGGGCGAGTAAATATTGGTCCAAGCAGCACACATTTGGTACTAGGTGGCGAGTAGATTTTTTTTGTGTGGCGAGTAGATTTTTTGGTGATTTGTCAACCACTGTATATATATATATAAATGAAGAGGAGAAAGAGGAGAGAGCACACGCCCCATAGTATAAAACTGTATATTTAATGATGGGAAGGGGGAGGGGGGGAAAAATAGCACTCACAAGGGTAAAAGAGTTAAAAGCATGTCGTGATTATATCACACCATCCGGTATCCTTGCTTGACTCAAACGTCCGTCAGTCTCTAGATGATGGAGGATCCGTGATCATCAGGATGTTCAGGGCGTGAGAGAAGTGTACCGGAATCGTGCTGGAGTCCTCAGAGAATCTCCTTGCTGGATGGCCTCAAGCTGTTGGACGCACGAACCGGCCTGTTCATGCGCACACATGATGACGTAATGTCCGTACGTAACGTAATGCGTGATGACGCTCCCTGACGTGTTTCGTCACACTTTGAGAAAGTCGCCCGAGTGTGACGAAACGCGTCAGGGAGCGTCATCACGCATTACGTTACGTACGGACATTACGTCATCACGTGTGCGCATGAACAGGCCGGTTCGTGCGTCCAACAGCTTGAGGCCATCCAGCAAGAAGATTCTCTGAGGTCTCCAGCACGATTCCGGTACACTTCTCTCACGCCCTGAACATCCTGATGATCACGGATCCTCCATCTAGAGACTGACGGACATTTGAGTCAAGCAAGGATACCGGATGGTGGTGATATAATCACGACATGCTTTTAACTCTTTTACCCTTGTGAGTGCTATTTTCCCCCCCCATCCCCCTTCCCATCATTAAATATACAGTTTTATACTATGGGGCGTGCGCTCTCTCCTCTTTCTCCTCTACAGATTCCATAGGATGTGGTTCATCCTCTTGAGAGCAGCCGGAGACCCCTTGTACCCACGTCATTAACTTCATTGATGAACTATTTTTCAAAGGACTGGTTTTTCACTTTATTTTCTTTTTGCACATTATTGTATTGTGCTAATCCTAAATTATTCATTTGAATATATTTTTATTGTTTTATACACAGGCACTGAGACTAATTATATTGTTACTTTGATATTTACACCACATATAATTTTGATCACTATTTATACCCATTTAGGCGCTGCTTTTTCTTGTTTTGTTAGTCAATATATATATATATATATATATATATATATATATATATATATATACACAACTGTAAATATTACTGTATGTTCAGTTGCATGTATTGGACAGGTCTGCAACCCTGTCTTTCCCCATTGTCACCCAGCATACAGCGCTTCCACTGCAGCAAGGGATTCTGGGAAATGACATGCAAATGAGCACTCAGTGCCACCTTTTGTCTCAAGCTTGTATTACACAAGCCAATCCTCATGCCAATGCATGCTGTTTTAAACACAGCTTTTAAACAGAGGCTGGGATGAGATGCAAAGCCATTAGACCTACTCACATACATGTTTCAACCTTGATGGGTATCATCAGTGTGAGGCTGGTCTTAATGGCAAAGCAGGTTTGAGACTAGACTAGGTAATCACCACTGTCATTAAGGTTATGGTGGGTAAAAAAAGTGACAAAAACCCTCCACAGTAAAGCATAAAGCAACTGTAAATATTACTGTATGTTCATTTGCATGTCTTGGACAGGTCTGCAACCCTGTCTTTCCCCATTGTCACCCAGCATACAGCGCTTCCACTGCAGCAAGGGATTCTGGGAAATGACATGCAAATGAGCACTCAGTGCCACCTTTTGTCTCAAGCTCGTATTACACAAGCCAATCCTCAAGCCAATGCATGCTGTTTTAAACACAGCTTTTAAACAGAGGCTGGGATGAGATGCAAAGCCATTAGACCTACTCACATACATATATATATATATATATATATATATATATATATATATATATATATATATATACGTACACTTGTAAGAATTGATTCATGTATTAACCCCTTCCTGATTTACACCGCATGTACCCATTGTTTATTTAGTTGGCATGCTTTGTTTAAACCATTTGTACAATCTGTGATGGGCTAATGTGCTCTGTTCATTGTGGCTCTTAGCACTTTCCAAACTTATAGTGGTGAGGCATTGCAGGGAAACATTTTTAAGTGTATCTGGAGTCATACAGGGAGGTTATACAGGAGGTGACTGCCTGTCTTCATGCTTGTACAGCTTCATCTATATGAGGTTATACAGTAATTAGACATCTCCCTTTGAACCCTCTTATACGATTCCTACACTTGAAAACTTTGTCAGCCTGCACCAATACCCCTCCTCAACTTTAACCAACCTCATCCACTCAATATTTATCTTTAAAATCTCATAACCATCTCATTTGGTTTTCTGACTTTGTTTTCTCCCTCATTCAGTAAGTTCACCCTACTTTTCTTTCTTCTTGCTGCAATATCTTTCCTCATAAAGACATTACCTTCTTTTTTACCTACTTCGCAACTCTCCTTCCTCTATATACATTTCCTCCTCTTATCTTCCTTCTCTCCGGCGTTGCCCTCATGAACTGCACTGCTTCCTGCATTCACTTCTACCACTTACACCTCCTTGCAAGAGTGTATGCTCTTACAAATCTTTCTACATCTCATTCTTCTTTTAGCTACATGACAATACCAATTCTACTGTACTACATAGAATCATAGAATTTGACAGCTGGTAAGAACCACTTGACCTACCTTGTCTGCCCATTTTTCTATCTATTGCAAAACCTATAGAAACATAGAATTTGATGGCAGATAAGAACCATCATGTATGATCAAGTGTCTATCAGGGTTCTGTTGCCTTTGGTTACATACAGGTACAGTAATTGGATTCCAATTGGTTGCTATGACAACCATGAAACTATAAAGAAACATAGTCTCTCAAAGTAATGTTACCCCCGAAGAAGCCGTGTGTCGGTAAAATACATGTAGTGTGTGGGTGATCAGTATTCAACAGACGTCACATGGTTCATATCGGAGGTAGGACGCTACTCAGCGAGTCTCAGAACACTGAAGACTGGTGTCTCCCACACATCCATCCTCCTCAAGTCCTCTGATTCATTGCTCACTAATACAGGGGCATCTCTCTCTTATATCTAGATTAATTTGATATTGACTCTGATCTGCCCTCTCTTCATTCCGTGCTCTGTAAATAACACCCCAAACGCTCTTTATCTCTTTTGCTGAAGACTGAGGGACTTGAATGCAATTTAGGAATTGAGGGGTGTGGCAGTAATATGGAGTAACTTTTAAACACATTGACTTACTAAGTAGATGGGATCCAATCCCCATTGAGGGATAATAAATATACAGGTAAAGGTAGCCCCCCCTTAATGAGAGAGAATGGGGGAACACAAACAGGATTTAGCCACACTTCAGTAGAGGCGGAAGCCACCATGGCAGTAGTTTTAATATAGTTTTAATTACTTTTTCTTTTACATGTTATCAAATCAAATTAATAGTTAACTTTTACCTTTTATGGTATGGTAGATCGGTGATAATAGGGGAATAAAAAAATATATTTTTTTTCAATGCGTTTGTTAGTAAGAAATAACTGTCTTCTGTTTCCTTTTTGGTCTTCTTTGTTTAACTAATCAAGCATTGATTTGCACTGCCCCTTGTATATACTAATGTATATATGTTTGGGCGAGATTAATATTCACTATTTTTAAAAAAATCTTTCAATACATAAACCTCACACCCATCTCATTTGCCTTTTCTTGACTATCCCCTCGTTCAGTATTCTCATTCTACCTTTTCTTTCTTCTTGCAGCAACATCTTTCCCCATAAACACTTTCTCTTGTGATGCAAATCTCTGTACTACTCACTCTGCTCTATTTGGCAATCATGAACTCCACTGCTTTCTGCATTCGCTCCTACCACCTAACCCCTCCTCCACCCCGAAGGATACATTCTCATTCTTCGGTTAGCTGCAGTAGATGTTTCTCCAAACCTTGGCTTCTACCATATCCCCATTTGCTCTGACCTGCAACTCCCATATTTTCCCTCTCTATGTAACATACCTGTATCTAACCCTTCTAACCTGATATCCACCCCATGCTTACCTCCTGCCTCTCCCCTTTTTCCATGTACTCTCTGAAATGCTGCTGTATTGGTAACAAAATAATAGCTGCGTATGACCTCCTCTTCTCCCACTCTCTTCACCTGTTTGTACTGACTGAAACTTGACGTTCACATTTGTACTGTGCTCTGGAGGCAGCTCTGTCTTATGGCGGCCTTTTTTTTCTCACTTACACCTTGCCTGTGGGACGTTGTGGAGTAGGAATTGTTGTTCTCAGCTTTTAGCTCCTGCCTACACCTGCTAACCTAACATTCTCATCCTTAGAGGGTCATACTGTTCACCTTATCTCTCCACTCTTTGCACATTGCTATCATCTATAGGTCACCTAACATTACATCCTAACACTCAAGTTTCCTTTATGACTTTCAAATGCTGGTTATCATTGTTCCTTTCTGCTGACTCACCCACACTCCTCTTAGGGGAGTTAAACTGCTACAATAACGAACCCTTTATTTCCGGGGCACCTTACCTTCTCTCTCTCACCTCCTCTTGTCTCCACCAATAGACTGCTTGCTACCAGCAGCCACAATAATGGCACGTACTTGACCTCCACTTTTCTAAAAACTGATTTCCCAATCTCTCCGTTTGCACTGTCTGACCATAATCATATTTTATGTAGCCATGGCTGCTTCTGGCTATCCTCCTGCCCCCCTCCCCCTGCCATGTAAGTCCTGGTAGCTGCAGGCTATCCTCTTGGGTTTTCTCCATCCTCAGGCAGCCTCTCTGAGTGACAGGGGTGGAGGTGGAACTTGTTCTGTGTGCAGCCAATCTGGGTACAGACCTTGTGACCTCCACCTCTGAACTAGAGAGGAAGCCATTCCAAATTATAGTGAGTATGCGTCTCTCCCCCTTGGGATTGAGACGTGCCCTTGAGCCTCAATTCTAATAGAAGGTCAGATACCATCCAAAGGTTTGACCTGTCTCTGCAGAGCATGTATCCACTGTACTAAGATCTGCAGTGGATGCTAATAAAGAGGATCCTGTTTTATTTACCCCTGCCTGAGTCTACAGTCTATTGGGTAGGGGTATGAGTGATGATTTTCACAGTGGGGACTGTCTCCAGCAATGCTGGAGCCTGCTGTGAATGGAAGAGCTAGCACATGAGAACACGGCCTGATGACATCCCAAATGCATGTCCTGTTTTCCTATACCAACGCGGACCCTCAGTATCTCCCAGAGGGGGGGGGGAGCAGTGCTACAAATGGAGGCGCTGTTGTGATGCAAAACAGGGCAGGCTTTTAAGTGCAGCAGCCAGATAAGGAAGCGGGATCCTCTCTCTGAGGCGACACCAGGGAGGGGTTACCTAGACCCTTGCCGAAAGCAAGAGCTATGTTGGAGCATACCGTGAGGCTACTCCAGGGAGCATGGATACCCTTCATATGCAATAAAGAGACTGTTGGGGTGCACCCTGAAGGGAAATCCAGGGGAACGTGTACCCATATGTAAACAGAACAGTGTGTTGGGGCACACACCGCTGGGAAATCCAGGGAGTGTGTACCCTCATAGCTGCTAAGGACTATACTTTGCTTTGTTGGGGCACACCCTGACGGGAAATCCAGGGAATGTGTAACCTTCTGTAAACAGAACAGTGTGTTGGGTGAATCCTTACAGGAAATCCATGGAGTGTGTACCCTCATAACTGCCCAAGTTTGTACTGTTCTGGGGCGTACCCTGAAGGGAAATCCAAGGTGCGTGGTAACCTCACCATCTTTATTCAAAACACGCTAAGGAACAGGCCCCTGAGACATCTCCGGGGACCCTGTGTACCTTTTCCACTCATGGACTGTTTGCCTGTTGCTCAAAATGGTGGATCCTGCACTTGGAGCTCGCCGCATGTTCTATATACTAAAAATAGCGTTCCCGCCGGAAAAATGTGACCACATGGGCTTGCTGCAAAGATGCAAGCTATTTCTGCAAACCATGTTGCAAGCTACCAGCAGCAAAGTTAAACCCCACCCACCACTGTGACTGGCTCAGCCGGACCTGATTCACGCCTTAATCTGGCATGCTCCTGCTCTCTATTACACCTAGGGGAGGGGGCACCACAAAGGACTAATCGGAAGCTGTGCCTGTCCTGGAAAGAGCTGAACACAAGCTGCCCCAATTCATTTCCACTGAGCTGAGCAAGTGACAAGAGCTGCAGTGTACTACTGCTGATCTGCCTACACTACCTCACCTACTTAAAAGATAATGTCCACACTGGAAATAATCAATTTCCATCTGCCAGGGGGCTACCTGGTAGTCACTGTGAATGTACAGTGCAACCTGCGGTGCATCTGCGCGCAATGCCAGCTTCCCGGATGCAAAGTTAGCCACACTGTGCCGTGTCAACACTGTGGGGCCTACTTCATGGGGCCTGCTAGCCCTGGTCCCGCTGACACTTTTATACCAATTGACCGGGCTGGCACACCAACCGATGCGACCCCTACAGTCTTCCCTACCACAGACAACATCGTGGGTCCGTGTGCCCTGTTCATCTCGCCCGAATGCCCATGTGGTCCGGTGCCAGCTGTGATGCCCCCACTGGTTCCAGGACTGAAACCTGTAACCGATGACCAAGAGGGTGAGTGGACTGCCTCGGGAGTGTTGGGTGTGCTTCCCCTGGAGCGGGCAAGCTCTGTGCCAATAGCTGCCAGGGAATGCATGGCACCCCGATGCCGCTCCCCGGAGGAGGTGTCTTTGCCATCTTCAGAAGACAACGTAGTCAGCCAAAAATCTGTGGGTTGCTGTCCGATGGAACTGCGATCCAAGCTACTGTACCTGTGGAGAGATTATCACCTACTGGCAGCTTGAGGCGAAGTCCCAATCCTGAGGTGTCCCTTCGACAGGTCGTGGTGCATCCGGAGCCCCGGAGAAGCCGCAGCCAAGGAAAGACCCACCTGCAGTGGATCCGACGGAGCCTGAGGACGTCTCCTACCTGCGGATCGGTGAGGCAACCTCTTCTTACTACAGCCAAGTTCCTATTGCGGCCTACGTAGACAAGGTGCCGGGTAGTGCCTTGTTCGGCGCGAACAGCGGTGATGCACATCCGGCACTGACGGACATGACATCATCCTCGGCACAGGAATGGTACCAGACAGCGGCCCTAGCAAGATTGACCACCATTGATGACATCACCAAGATGCCACCTGCTAGGGCTGTGTTACCTTGGCCGGAATCTCCGGTGGTGAGTGCTGGGCTGTCCCCTGCTGACACCCAACTATACTTGCTCCAACTCAGAGGAAGGCATTGCCAGACCCTTGAGTCCCCTGATGCCACCCCTATACCACCCCCTCTGGGGCCATGGAAAGCCCACACCACTAGGACTTGCCATGGACATTGTTAGGACCCAATAACCGGTCTCTACCGTCAGTATCCTTTCCCCAGCTGCCCCTGTTCAGAACAGTGTCATGACCCCCATTATATCCGCCCATGCTGTGGGCACTAGTCCTGCCTCTGCAGGCTCTAAACCTGTTAAGCCACAGTACCGAAGTTACAATATGGCCCTTAATTTCTCCACCGATTGCCGAGAACAGGATTTTGGGGATTTTGCTGCCTGGTCTGATGATTCAGAGGGGGAAATACCCGCTTCCAGTCGAATACCTGTGGTTAGATCCCATGGGTCCTTTAAGTCATTTAGAGGGTCCTCATTATCACTTATATAACATTATCTGCTTCTTCCACTACACCACAAGACATTGCTGATTATTTAAAGGCCAAGGTGGAAGCTATCCCCAAGGAATTCACTTACACACCTATTCTTTTTAATCCTCTATCTTCTACCTTCGACTCCTTTTCTCCAGCTACACAGGAGGAAGCGTCTCTCCTCAACTTCTACCACATGCAGCCTCAAACTCATCCCAATCCATCACCTTAAATCTGTCCTTTCTACCCTGTTTCACATCCTCACTGATCGCTTTAACTTTTATTTATAAAATGTTTCACCAATAAATAATACATTGCGAGTTACCTCTCATTTTCAAGTATGTCCTGAGCACAGAGTTATGTTGATAATATATGGTTATATTATATGAACAGTGGTTATATATTATATTTACAGACATTTCATTTACAGTTAGAGACAACGGGCTGGATACATAAACTCTGTTAAAGTTGAGTTAATTTCGCATCTACTATTTAAATAGTACAAGCATTATTACGGCAATTTAAGGAAGGTATACAGCAAAATTACAGTAACTAGGAAAATGCTCTATTTCATAAAGGTAAGTGAGTAAACCTAATAAGACAAATATTCCTAACACGATGAAACATTGTCCTAGTATTATCAAACGAATTAATTAGAAATCTGGCACTCAAGTGAAGAAAGTTATTCAAATTTATATGCAGAAATAAAAGCAATTAATCTTCCTTTTACCAGAGGTGCTAGGAGGACTTTGGAGGAGTTGATCCAGTGTCCTTTCCTGCGACAGCCACGTGTGACGTCAGATGCGGTGACGCCAGTGTGAGGGAGAACACGGAAGTGTGGAGGAGAGTTAAGGACGCCGAGAGCCCTGCTGTTGACGGCATCATACGCTACTTTCCAAACGGGACTCCCCAGGACATATCCATAGTGGCACAGTCTGCCTCTTTACTCCTTTGTACCTTCTGATGCTGCAGAATAATTACTGATACTGTATGTAAGTGTGAATTGGGGCCTGTGGCCCACAATATATCTATATATTTTTTACTAAAACAAGGTGTTCGTGGATCCCACTTTTATACTTGGGGAGTGGCCAGTCTCTCTGCTCCAGTAACTGGGCAGGCCCTACTGTAGCAAACCCTCACCCTGGCATGTGACTCCAACTGCTTACTTTTCATATTGTGGGCATGGTTTACCACAGTGACAATCAATGGGTTTTTTGGCTATCTTGTAATGTTTTGTACTGTTACGTAAATGTTATTTTATTGTGTATTTATTTTGCTTTGAAGACAAATGGGCAAATGTGCTATTAGCCATTTTTGGCTACTAGTGCTTTAGACAATTTTTATGTGTGGTGATGGGGTACAGGGGGATGGGGGTAGTTTCCCCAGGGAGGGTGGTTAGGCCTCCCAGGTGGGTAGCGGGCAGGGTTAACCCCTTAATTACTATAGCGGTTACTCACTGCTAAGGTGATTAAGAAGATAGTGGCCAGTATTTAGTTTTTTATTTTAATGTTGCTGCCCACGAAAGACGCAGAGGACCAGAATGACGAAGATTGCCTTCATCCTGGCAGGGATAAGTACAACTTTAATTTACTATATTAGAGAGAAAAAAGAACAATGTTCTATAAATCGGTGCTCCCAATATATAATAAAAAGTTCCCAATATGTATATGTTGAAACTATGTGGATCTTGCTTGAAGAAAGAATACTCATAATATCAAAAGTGTCTGGTACATATTAGCAAGAAATGCTCAAAGTATGGGAGGATAAAGGAATAAATGTCCTGGTTGATAATGCAGGTAGTGACTGTGAATTGCAGCCCTTAACTGGTTCTCTTATAAATAGGACACCCTCCCTAGAGCTATAATTGCCCAGCACAATAAATGATACTGAATGTACAGCACTGTAGAACAAACTGTATTCACAGCTGTATGAATAATTGAGTTATAGTACTCACAGTGAGTGGTAATCCTTCCTCATAGGTGTGCTTCACGTAATGAACAGACTGCAGGAGATCCAATGTGAAGAGGAAAAAACGGAGCAGAGCAGCAAGCAGGAACAGGTAAAAAGGAGGGATACAATACAGGAAATTGGTTTAATAGCAATTTAATGAAAAAGACAGCATGGCATACAGCAGGTAGAGCACTCTAACGCGTTTCACGCCTAATTTGGCGCTTCGTCAAAGTGTGTATGCCTCCTGTATGCCATGCTGTCTTTCTCATTAAATTGCTTTTAAACCAAGTTCCAGTATTGTAGCCCTCCTTGTTACCTGTTCCTGCTTAATTTACTATATGTTGGCTAGGTACTGTTTTATTTTTAATGGGCAAATCCGCTATTATCCAAATCTGGATAATAGGAATTTTGTCCATTACTGTACTGTATGTGTTGGGGGAGGGGGCGGGGGGGTTGTTGGAGGTAGAGGGGGTGGGTAATAGAGTGCCCATTCACCTCTTCTTTTGGCCTTCAACAGTGGACTGTAGCCAGCACCCACATGGATGGCCACTGCCTAGACCTGGCTATCACTAAAACATTTTCTCTCTGATTTCTCCATTTACCCCTTTCCTCTCTCTGAACATCACCTCATCTCATTTTCTCTCTCAGTTCTCCCTTTCTCCACCTCCATCTACCCCTCATTTCTGCAGAGACCGGCACTCTATTAACCTACCAGCTTTTGATTCCACTTTATTCTCTTCCCTTTTCTCTCTTAGCTATGCTCCAGACCCTGTCAACCTGGTCAGGAACTACAACTCTGTCCTATCTTCATTTCTTGATCTAAATGCCCCACTTTTTCTCTTACCCTTCTCACCATTCTAACTCCATACCCTGGCTAAATTTCCACACACGCATGATGCGTTCCTGCACTTGTTCCTCTGAACGCCTCTGTCTGTCTCGCAGACGTCCTTCACTACAAATCTATGCTATCCTGTTTCAGCTCTGCCCTCTCTAAAGCAAAACAAACCTACTTTTCTTCAATAATCAACACGCACAAGTCTGACCCACGCCGACTCTTCTCTTTGACTCCCTACTCAGAACACCCTCTGCTACCTGTTCTTCCTTCATCTCACCTCAGGACATTGATGACTATTTTAAGGAAAAGGTGGAATCCATACGTCAGAACATCCCCTCTGTCTCCTCCTCCCACCCTACACTGCTTCCTAACTCTATCCCTGTCTTCCTTGACTCTTTTTCCGCTGTCACAGAGGAGGTTGTGTCACTGTTGATTTCCTCTTCTCCCTCTACCACTTGCCCTCTTGAACCCATTCTCTTCCATCTACTAAAACCTCTTGCTCCTACTATAATCCCAACGCTCACATAGATTTTTAACTCCTCTTTCTTCTCGGGTACCTTTCCCTCCTCCTTCAAACATGCAACAGTCATACCATTGCTCAAAAACAGCAAGCTTGACCCTACCTGTATTTCTAACTATCAACCTGTCTCCCTCCTGGCTTTTGCCTCTTAACTCCTTGAACGTCTTGTACACTGGCGACACACTTTATTCGAGCTCGGCTAGTCCCACGAATTCGGGTATACCCGGGTGTATTGAGGTTTGTGACTGTTTTCTGCCCGAGTGCATTGAGGTATTTTCCAGGCAGGGATTGAAGCATTTTATTCCCGCTGGCTGCAATACTGCACAGTATATATATATATACTGCATTACAATTCATGAATTTATGCCATCTGGTAGACACGCGAAGCATTGCAGCCTATTAAATCCTAATCATTATCATTTAACAGATCAGCCGCCCGTCAGCCAGGCATGAACCCAGGCTGGGAAGGCAAACGCAACAGGGCTTGTCAGAGGTGAGGAGCGGCGCATTCCAGGTATCTGCCAGGTACATACTGGGTATTTGCTCGAATAAAGTGTGTCGGTGCAGTATTCTCTCGCCTGCTCCATTTTCTGACCACCTGTTCTCTCCTAGACCCTCTACAATCTGGATTCTGCACTGCTCACTCCACTGAAACAGCCCTCACTAAAATAACTAATGACCTCCATGCTGCCAAAGACAGAGGTCATTACACTTTGCTCATATTACTCGATCTCTCTGCAGCATTTGATACAGTGGACCACCCTTTCCTCCTTCACATTCTCCATGGTATTGGTTACAAAGCTCTATCCTGGATCTCCTCTTTCCTCTCCCATCGTACTTTCAGTGTCTCTTCAGCAAACACATACTCCTCTATAGATCTCTCTGGGGGGTACCCCAGGGCTCTGTCCTGTGACCTCTCTTCATTTCTCTGTACACACTCCTCTAGGTAACCTAATCACATATCTTGGGTTCAAATATCACCTCTATGCTGACGACACACAAATTTGCTTCTCAGCCCCTGACCTTGCACCTGCTGTACAGACTAAAGTTTCTGAATGTTTCTCTGTGATATCATCCTGGATGGCCCTCCGCCGACTATAACTTAACATTGCAAAAACAGAGCTCCTTATACTTCCTCCCAAACCTGGACCTACTACTTCCTTCTACATTACTGTTGGAAGTACTATCAGTACTCAGTAGCACAAGCACGCTGCCCAGGGGTCACATTCGACTCCTCTCCCACATTCAAAAGGAAGCTAAAACCTGTTGTTTTTTCCTCCGCAATATTACAAAGATACGCCTTTTCCATTGTTGCTCGACTGCTTAAACTGCCCTCTCTCAGGCTAAACAAACCTACTTTTCTTCACTAATCAACACACACAATTCTGACCCATGCCAACTCTTCTCTCTCTTTGACTCCCTACTCAGACCACCCTCTGCTACCTGTTCTTCTTCCTTTATCTCACCGCAGGACTTTGATGACTACTGTATTTCAAGGAAAAGGTGGAAACTATACGTCAGGACATACCCTATGTATGCTCCTCCCATCCTATACCTCTTTCTAACTCTCCTCCTGTCTTCTTCCACTCTTTTTCCACTGTCACAAAGGAGGATGTATCACTGCTGATTTCCTCTTCTCCCTATACCACCTGTCCTCTTGACGCCATTTCCTCCCATCTCCTAAAACCTTTTGCTCCTACTGTAATCCCTATGCTTACACACACATTTTTAACGCCTCCCTCTACTCTGGTACCTATCCCTCCTCCTTCAAACATGTAACAGTTATACCATTACTCAAAAACAGCACGCTTTACCCTACCTTTCTTTCTAACAATTGTCTTGTCTCCCTCCTGCCTTTTGCCTCTAAACTCGTTGAACATCGTATTCTCTCGCTTGCACCTATCCTCTCCTAGACCCGCTATAATCTGACTTCCACACTGCTCACTACACTGAAACAGCCCTCACTAAAATAACTAATGACATCCATGCTGCCAAAGACAAAGGTCATAACACTCTGCTCATATTACTCAACCTCTGTCACGGGAGACCAATGCTTTTAACACCAAAATACCCGGATCCTTTAATTGAGCAAAGCAAGAGATAAAATAAATTGTAATTTATTTACAGAATGAACATACACACGATTATTTGCAAAACACACTTGAAATACAATTACTGGGACGGGGCAAAACGAAATCTTCTATTTCCATAACTAAATCTTTAGAAACAAAGTCTTTAGGCACAATTTCCCAGGAGCGGGAGTTGTGCGCAAATAAAGCCAAAAACAGTCTTTGGATAGGGGCACCTCTCGCAACCCCTGTTTCTCCTCCGCAGCTGCTTACTTCAGTCTACAGCCGTAGAATTGTTTCTGGATTCCTTAGTTCTTACAAACTGTTGACTTGGGTTATGATGTTGCAAAGTTTAAAATCCAGCTTATATGAATCTGACTCCCGATCGGTTGCAGGGATTTTTATGCAGTAAAAATCCCTATCTGTAACCTCTGCAGCCAATCTCGTTCGTGGGAATAATATTCCTACCTGTCCCAGGGTTGCCCCTACTTGGCAAAACCTGGCAGAGGGCTTCTCAGTTTGCTAAGGGCATGCGTGAACCTCGCAGCTTTGCCGCTTAGCATACCAGATCAAGCCCCCTTACCTGGCGACATTTTGTCTGCACTGGCTGGACATTTGGGCCATTTGCTAAGATGGGAGATACTTGAATTACCCCTCACCACTTCACACTTTTAGTCGGCTATTGGTTTCAACTACTGACTTTTCCATTTTTCCTTTGCACGGTTACAGGAAAACACTGCTATTGAAATACATTTCATAGTAGAAATAACATTATTCTCGCCACCTTATACCTGGTGGGAGACACACAGACATTTTTATTAAAGCACAGTGTTACTGCCATTACTGGGTTCGAGAGCTAACAATCACAATTTCCCAATATGGCTCAGGGGCACCCAGCTGGGCATAATACCTTTTATTTACTGGCCTGGGTAATCCTTCACCGTCACAACCTCTCTGCAGCATTTTATACTGTAGATCATCCTCTTCTCCTTCACATTGTCCATACTTTTGGTATTCGTAACAAAGCTCTATCCTGGATCTCCTCTTACCTCTCCCATCGTACTTTCAGTGTCTCTTTTGCTAACACCTCCTCCTCTATCGATCTCTCTGTGTGGGTACCTCAGGCTTCTGTCCTAGGACCTCTTCTGTTTTCTCTTTACATTCTCTCTCTAGGTGACCTACTGTAATCACATCTCCTGGGTTCAAATATCACCTCTATGCTGATGACAGATTCATTTACTTTTCAACCCCTGACCTTACACCTGCTGTACAGATCAAAGTTTCGGAATGTCTCTCCGCTATATCATCCTGGATGGCCCTCCGCCGAATTAACCTTAACATGTCAAAAATGGAGCTCATCATATTTCCTCACAAACCTGGCCCTACTACCTCCTTCCACATTACCGTTGGAAGTACTACAGTATCTTAAACCCAGTAGCACAAGCACGCTGCCTAAGGGTTTACACTCGACTCTTACATTCTCTGCTCACATTCAAAAAGTAGCTAAAACCTGTAGTTTTTTCTTCCGCAATATTACAAAGATACGCCCTTCCCTTTGTTGCTCGACTGCTAAAACTGTGACACAGGGCCTCATTCTCTCCAATCTCGATTACTGTAACCTCCTGCTGTCCAGCCTTCCTGCTTCTCATCTGTCTCCCCTATAATCTATCCTAAGCGCTGCTGCCAGATTCACTCTAATCTTTCCTAAATCTATCTGTGTCTCCCCTTCAGAAATCCCTCTCCTGGCTTCCTATCAAACCCCATATCACACACTCAATTCTCCTCCTCACTTTTAAGCTTTACACTCTTCTGCTCCTCCTTACATCTCAGCCCTAATTTCTAGCTATACACCATCGTGACTCTTGATTTCTGCTCAAGGATATCTTCTCTCTACCCCTTTTGTATCTAAAGTCCTCACCTGCTTTAAACCTTTCTCACTGACTGCCCCACACCTCTGGAATGACCTTTCCCTCAATATCCGACTAACACCCTCTCTATCCACCTTGAAGACCCACCTTTAAACACACCTGCTTATCGAAGCATATGTGTAGTTCCGCTGATGCTTTACACCTCATACAAAAACCTTGGCCCCTTGCAGATGCACTTACCAGAATGCCCTCCTACTGTCTCTGTACGGTCTTTCTACCTACTAATTCGATTCTAAGCTCTTCCGAGCAGGGACTCCTTTTCCTAAATGTTACTTTTATATCTGAAGCACTTCTTCCCATTATGTATTATTTTTAATTTATAGGATTGTCACGTGTATTACTGCTGCAAAGTGCTATGTACTGTACATTAATGGTGCTATACTGTATAATTAAACACACAGTACATACATACATCCTTTGCCATTGGGGTTATATGTGCTCCCATTGAGGGCAAAGGTAACCACACTGGCAATCAATAAGTGTATTGGATAGTATTGGTTGTGGTATTGTATTTGAATGGTTATTGGGGTTGGAGGGGCTGGGTGAAGGAGGTAGTTGCCCCAGGGTGGGTGGTTACCCCTCTCGTGTGGGAGGGGTTAAACCCTTAGTCCCCACTAAAATAATGAAGCGGTTAACCCCTCCAACAACCTTCCCGATTGACTATTTTATGCTTGCCAGGTATACCCAGATTCCTGACAAGAACTCTGTCATTCACTTGTAATTCTTGACCATGCATTCTTTTATCAAACCAGCCTTTATTTCCTCAGTTGGGTGTGTCAGCCGCAGTAGTGGCCAGTTTACATGCCTCTTGCAACTATTCCTTTCATTTTCTCACATATTGCATGTAAGTGGTAAGTGACGGGCTATCTGCTAACAACTTCAAAACACAGATGGATTGGTTACCTGGCTTCCCACCCAAACATCAGATAGCATGGCGAGTAGCCTGTAGTGTTATTCCGGGTACAATTGTATACATGTACCAGGTGATGTGCATGCTTGCTCCACTGTTTTGTTCCCTGGGTATTCAATGTGCCATCATCTTCAACAGTGTCCTATTAAATCTCTGTGGCTTGATGTTCCTTGGTGGATGGTACAGTGTACAGTGTTGTTCGGGTTTTCTTTATTTCACAAATGTGCACCAATGTCTTAATGAGACAGCTTTCAAAATGTCATCCCTGGTCGGAATGGATTCTAGCAGGTAACCCATAATGAACAAAGTATTTGTCTCTCAGCACCTTGGCAAATGTATTATTTTTCTGGTCCTTGGTTCGGAATGTCTGGGCATACCTGCTGAAGTTGTCGGTGATCATTAGAATGTTGCTAGTGCTTTTTTCTAGCAGGTTCCAATGACAGAAAGTCCATGCAAACCAAATCCAATGGTCCACTGTTGGTATATTTACTAATGGGGTGGCCATCCTAGGCAGGTTACTTGGTACACACCAACTGCAGTTCTTGCAATATTCTTCAATGTCTTGCCATCCAGAGCCAGTAGAGCTGGTCTTTTACTAGTCCTATATGCTGTTGGTACATAGATAGAGGAAGAAAAAGAAACAATAAAACCAATGCCATTAACTCTTGAGAGGACGAAACGTTGATCAATTGGCAAATTATTTCACTTTATCTAAACCTGTAGTGCCCTGTTTCTTTTTCTTCCTCCAAATTCACTTGGAATATTTAACAGGTTTTCTCTGGACCAGGAGCACTGGTAATTGTATCCTTTATTTCTACTTTGTTTGGTGTGCAGCATCCTCTTACCTTTATTACTTGGTACGTAGATGGCCATGGTTGTCATGGAGGGAGCTGAGTACCATCTGTCTGTATTTGTAAGGGAGTACCAATTCTTTAGCTAGTACGTGTTGAGATTTCTTGGTCACTCAAAACATTATTACTAGCTTAGGGCATTGCCTCTCTAACAACCAGCTCTCAAGGTGAATCCTTATGATGGCAAAGGCCAACTTCTAATTGCTCATAGCTAGCCATACTTCATTTAAGCCCAGATCTGTCTTTTGCTAGCTTAATTGCTAACTTTATAGAGTGCATGTAGGCAAGGGGCATAGCTTTGGGGGATATCCCTATACTATCAGCCACCCTGTACAGGTTTGTTCTCTTGTTGCATTGGGGCATCTCAATATGTTTGCACAAAGTGTGTACCCTGGGGTGGTAAGTTTCTCCCACTAACTGTGCATCTTCAGGGTATCTCTATGAAGGTGCTCATCTCATATCAGGAGGCGGACCCACAGGGCTGAGGTAGGGATGCAAATAAACCGACAATAACCCAGGGACAGAGTCCTGTAAGAGTATCTGTAGTCGGTAAGGAAGCAGGGTTCAGGGCTGGCGGCAGAGTAGCAAAGTCCAGGGGACAGGCAGAGGTCAGGGCTGGTAGCAGAGGTGCAAAGTTGAGGAGGCAAGCGGAGGTCAGGGCAGGTGGAAGGCAGCGAGGTCAGGGTCACGGTCCGGGGTCAGCAACAGGAATTCAAAACAGGCAAGAGAATAAGGCGTAATTGCAAAGACCGACAGGAGCTGTATGAACTTTGCTCGGCGACTCCCTATGGTAACTGCAGTCCTATAAAGCAGGCTGCCAGAACCCAAAATGTCCACAGAGAGCAGAAAGGGCAGGAGAGAGAGAAAACCTGGACCGTAGTGAAAACCCGGCACGGATCGAGAAGAATCCTTACAATCTCTGTGAATCCGAGATAACGCATCAGCAACAAAGTTCTGCCTTCCTGGTCTGTTATTCCGGATGAAATTGTATGTGACCAATGCAGCTAGCCACCTATGAGAAGTGGCATCCAATTGTGCTGAGAAGAGGATCTATGTAAACAGGTTATTGTCCGTGTGCACCACAAATGTTGCTCTACTGTATACCGGTAGTCGTGTAACTTGTCAGCTACTGCCCATTTAAAAGATCAGAAACTCAAGCTTGTGCACTGGGTAATTATTTCCTGACCGGGCTAACCCCCTGCTCACAAATGCCACAGGCAGAAGTCCCTCGAAATGTTCCTGATATAATACAGCTCCATGTCCTTCTAGGCTGGCATCCACATACATAGGGCTTGTGTGGGTCTGCAAATGCCAGTACTGGTGCATTGGTAAGAGAATAATGACAGAAGAAAAAGTGACCCAAGTCGAGCATTCAAGCTCACACTCTGATTGGTAAATGAAAGTAATTCAAAATAATTTATTACATACAACATACTAAAATAATGGGTTTTAAAATGGCAAACTGAATGCGTATCTGATCTAAATGTGGAGTACAGTATGTGCACAGGATCCTTACAGTGGTAGTGGGTAACCATTAGTATACCTTGATACCCACTGTAAAGCAGTCCCTCAATAGGGTCTGCTTGTGATATAGGTAGAGGAGGGAATGGTCTTACTGTTGAGCAGTATATAGAGATCAAAGTAGTTAACTATAAACAAATATTTAGCCCTACTGTATACACAGTTGATCAGCCGGGTATAGTTACACCCAGTCGTACAATCGCCTTATACTCTGATATTTCACTCACAAAATGTATAATAAATCTTGTGTTAAAAAATCTTGTGTATTTCTTGAGTCAGTGAATTGATAATGCTTGTCCAATGTATGCACATATAGTGGGGCCCGTATATGGTCTGTTATGGGTAACGATAATGTACCCTGGTCTCAGTCATACAGGCAATATGGGATAATGTGCCTACTTGTTGAATAGTGCAGCGCTAAGCGTTGTGATTTGAAAAGATCTGTACACACAGAGCTTTTACGTATAAACAATAAGCAATCGGGACTTCAGTGTATGGTAGTTAACCTGAGGTAACCCTTGGTGTCAGAGGACTAATTCTGAGATCCAGAGCACAGCTAAATAGTCATGTACAAGCTAAGTATAGTACAAGTATATCAGCTGACCTGTGGGTGAGTGACATATAGCAATATTACGTTAGTTCTCAGAGCGTTGCGTGACCTATGGTATTTTCTGTATTTTTGAATACGCTTTATCTAGGGTGTTTTTTTTATAATTTTTTAATTTAAATTTGTTAAGCATAAGCTCAGCTTGTTGTTCGTATATGCTGTTATTTGTGCAATTATGCTTCACCCTCCTTAGTTTCCCCTGAGGGATATTATCAAGCCAAGCATTGAGATTATTACTGTCAGCCTCAATATTATTGAGGCAACTTACCGGTTTATGGTAAGTTTTTGTACAGATATTACCATTCTCTATATAGATAAGCAGGTCAAGAAACTCAATACTGATAGTGCTAAATTTACGAAGTAAAGCGAAGATTATAAATATTGTGATTTATATCATTAAACCCCCCCCCCCCCGTCCCCCGTCCCCCAGCAATTTCAGCAGCCAATCAATGAAAACGTCTGGACATTGATTGGCTGATGAAACTGACGTTGCGCTGCTGTAGCCTGGAATCACACTCTTGAAAGACCTCCAGCTACACCAGCGGCGACGACGTCGTGCTTCGCAGCCAATGGTAGTTTCAACAATGAACACTACCATTGGCCGCCAGGGGTCGGTGATGAACAGGCACCAAAGCGCACGCACGTTGTGTGTGCTCCAGCCTTAAAGAAGATTGTGTCACTACCAATGTATTTTGGTGCGGTGCATACCTGTGAGATGGAACGGGAGGCCTTGAGAACTACACGGTGGTATGGGGAGGCACCAGGACAGGTTGTCAGAGTTGATCTTTCATAGTGCAACACCTCCAGCCGGTGAGGATCCTGGTGCAGCCAGGATGGTCCCCACTGGCAACTCAGGTAATGGTCAAGACATATAGCCACAAATTATAGTTCAACTGTGTCTTTATTTACAGCAATATGATGTTCACAGCAGCTACATTCCCTGGAGCAGCACCCACAAGGCTTTACCCCCTGATAGGATAAAGGGTAAGATGCTCCCACTCCACAAGGGGAGGGAAGAGAGCCCTGACTTTTGGGAAAGTGTCAGCTTATGTACCCTAGGGGAGTGGCTTGTAACTCTGCCCCATAACAGGGAGGGGGGAATAACATGTACGCCAGCACTTGTAAGTGGCTTTGCCGCGGCATGGGACATCTTGTCTCAGCCAACTCGCCGCCGCCGATCAGTCGCCAAGGACTGCTCGCTTCTTTAGAGTAAGGCGTTAAGGTTAATGATTTTAAGGTAAGGAATTAAGGTTAAGGATTTTATGGTAAGGGGTTATAGTTTTTAGAATAAAGATTATCGTTAGCATTAGGGGTTTTAGGGTAAGGGGTTAAGGGATTAAGGTAAGTGTCATGGAACAAGAATCACATTCCTGCCTGACCCCCCTTCTGCTTGTCAGCTCCTTAAGTTCAGCTGCAGGCATTGGTTCCACATACACACACTGTGCCTGTGTAACATGCAACAATGTTGCATTTCTTGCCTCTGAGCACGTAATCAGTGAACTGCTACTGCAGCTTCTCCAGTCCTCCCAGTTAATGGACTTTCCCATGTTCTCCCCTGTCTTTTGCTGACAGTTAGTGCAGTCCCACTCAACCTTTAGTGTGACCCCTGCCCCTCACTTCCTTTTCCACCCTAGATCACAGTGAGTACAGACCTGTCTGCATCCACCCCTGGTAAGGCCTTTCTCTCTTACCATAGTCTAACCCCATAGAAGCATCCCACATAGAGAAGCACTCTCTGCCTACACTACACCTACAAGTTCCTGTGTTTTCTACTCCTGCAATAAAATTAAGAAAGGCATTAAGGACTTGTCATGCTTTGGAAGAGGGAGGACATGAGTTGAGCTTACTGGAATCATTCATACATCATTCGTGACCCTGGTTCCAGGAAAGTAAGGATTTAACGTTGGGTGCTTTTGGGGTAAGGGGTAAGGTTAGGGGGTTAACGTCACGGCGAGACGTTTGGCGGTGAGATGCCCTCAGTGGGTGTTCGGTGGCGGCAGCGAGTTAGCTGTGACATGATGTCCTACAATACACCGCTTTACAGCATATTGAATAAGTGCTTGTGAGTACTAACTTTCTCTGTAATCTTCCGGTACAGTACATAAGGTCAAATTAAACCATTATTTTTCAGGCACTATATTTTGTACTCTGGATTTTGAGTAGACCTAGATTTACTAAACTTTGATATTTATAATGTTGTGTGCTAATAGCAAAAAAAGTTTTTTTTTACTGCCGTATTTACAAAAGGTTTAACGCTTAAATTACAGCGATAACTAATTTTGTCAAAGTAAATAAGTTAAATTGAATGCCTAGTTTGCTTAATATGTATGAAAATGTATGTTAATGAAGAAAGGCTAATTATATATTCCCATTCTACTCACAGAAATTGAAAAAAATCCCAATTTTGCAAATTGATCGCTGTAATATTTTTGAAAAAAATGCAATTTTTGAATGACATTTTGTAAAAATTATGAAATGTCTACTTTTTTGGGATATGTAAATAATTGTTGAGATTTCCAATCTTTAGCACTTTTTTTGTACAAAATGTGTCATTTTCATACTTTTAAAACAAAATAGTTGGTCATATAACCAATATCACCTGCTCATTAATTATGTGACCTGGCAAAATGTTTTCGGCATAGGTTGAGTAAAAAAAAAATCTTTCATTGTACAATGGATGGTAAAGAAATTTATGAGGGCATGTTTTTCATCCTTTTCCACAACCAACTTCATCCAATGTCACACATTAGTTAAACGGTTGGTAAGGATTCTGCAAATGAGTGCACTTTCTAGAATTATCATCTGTAACCTATCCATCTTACTCTGACAAATTCATAAGGACGAGGCAGCTGTCTTTTTACTCCAGGAAGAGGATCTGAATCTAGTCATGTCATTTACAGTTCGCAATGGGAATATTCGCTCACATTTTCAATAAATTTGCAGATTGGCAAAAAATAATCACAAAGGTTAACCATTTAACCATGAAAATGTCCGATTTGTGACAGGTTGAGACCTGTTTTTTTTTCAGGATGCTCCTCCTCATTGTCATTGTATAAAGTCAGTCAGTAATGAATCATCATCAGTAGCAACCCCATGCTGATTCCGGAGGTGGGAACTTTATATTGTATCTCTCCTCTCTTGTGTTCTATGCAATGCACTTCCTCACCCGTTATACTGATGTTATACAGTAGATGTGGTTACAGACAGGTAGACAGTCACAGTGGGGATAATGAATACTCGGCAAATGTGAACCTTAGATGTCTGCAAATGGTTTGCCTTAGGGCTGTTATATAGTGTGTGCGGCCGTGCACACACGCGCGCGTGCCTCTGCGAAGGCGCGTGCACGTGCCGCACACGTTTTGTGTATATACTGTGCGCGACTGTGTGTATGTGTATGTATGTATGTGTATATATTTGTATATATATATGTAACGGGTATTCCCCCCCACCCAATAGCAGATATAGTGTGAGTGTGGAGAACCTACTGTTACCTGGTGTGGTGCTTTACCTGTTAGGCTCACAGGAGGGCTGAGCTTCTGCCACGGGGAACCTGGGGCAATTATATTAGGAGTAACCCTGTACTCGGTGCAGCGCCTCCACCTGCGATGGTTCCCGGCAGAGCGGGAATTGGTCCTCGCAGGACACATACAAATAACCAGCACACCGTATGTATAATAACCAATAATGCTTTTACTATCGTGACTGTACTCAAGCATAACACTCAATAATCAACAGGTGTCCCTCCCTAGAGGAGACACTAACTCACGCGTCTCGCAGGACGCTACCTTCCCTTACACTCCCACCAGATGATCCCACCCAGTGTCCAGTAACCCCACACAGTATTACCCCACCCTTCAAGTGAGATGTGTATGTGTGACTGCGCAGCCACTATGTCCCGTGTGAATGTGAGAGGACTCGTTGGTGCACCTGTGGATTACCTGCCGGACACTCCGGTGCCCGGACCTGCCAAGGAACTTCACAAAGGATCCGAAGGCTGATGTCAGCTGAATGCAGGAGCTACCATCCGGGGCGATCCCACCCGGATGGCTACTGCAACGACAGCGAAGGTCTGAGCCCAGACCTCGGGATAGACGCGCGGCGTCCGCTGTGTCCCTAACTGGCTCTGGATCTGGATAGTAAGTGACAGGGTCCCTAACCTGGGGCCTGTCCCTACAACACTCAATACTACTGGGTGGCTCAGGGCTATCTCGGGCCTTGGGTGCTGCTGGCCTAGTGCAGGGAGTCACTGACTCCTGCACCCTACCTCCTTCCCCTGGCTGCTCCTGGCGCTGACTCACTAGCGTGCTCCAAGCCCGCGAAAATGTATCTAATCTCCCCTGCAGGGAAATGCTGCAGCCCTATTGGCTCCCTGGCGTCACGTGGGGCGCTCCTGAGGCTCATGGGAGATATAGTCCCTTCTGTGAGCCTTCTACCGATTGGCTGCCTCTCGCGCACTTCTCCTGCGCATTCGCGAACTTCCCTGCACCGCGATCTGTACTGCGCATGCTCGAACAGCAAGAAGATGGCGGCGCCCTTGCCATCCTGCTTCGGGAGAACTGGGAGCCCTGCAACGCGATCGCTGCCTTGGCAACCGGCCGCACACGTCCCCGGCAACCCCCGAGCAGGAGCCTGACCGCCCTCACTCTTGCGATCGGCTGGTGGGGCCGCCATTGGACTCGGCGGCACCCGCGATCGCCAGCAAGGTGAGGGGGGTGCTGACAGGCAGGGGGGACCTGGCTACATCTATATAGATGAGTGTGTGTGTGTGTGTATGTATGTGTGTGTGTTTTTTTAAATAAATAAATAAAACCTGCAATAATTTTTTTAATACGTTTTACAGACATACACATACACACACATACATACACAAATACATACATAGACTCTCATATACACTTATATACTTACATTTTCAGTGGCGGGTAGCGACACGATTTCTTTCTTTTTTTCTTTTTTCCCCTTGTCGGCCGGCTCTACTCTTCTTGCCGTGTGTGCGCGCAGCACATTATAGAAAGGCTGACTACGTCAGCCAACTAAAATTCCGCTCGCACGGCGTAGCGCTCCCGGCACTATAGAAAGGGCCTTATGCAGCCAAGTAGATGCAAATTCCCATCTATCAGGCATACATCACATCAACTCAAACTAAAATAAACCAATGATGTATATTTGTTTGTGTGTGCCCCACTTTTTGTTTTTGCAGTAAAGGATTTCAAGCATTTTTCTCACAAGAATTTACAGTGCATAATTAGTCACGAAAACTTTGAAAATTGCTACAAATGTTGATAACACTTTTGTGGGTCCACAATTCACCTGTTTCGCAAACTTGTGCAAACGTTTTCCACTTCTTCAGTCCGGGCACATGACTACTGTACCTTGATCGGGTTAAAAAGAGCTTGAAGAGGATTCTTGAATCTTTTCTAGAGTTCTTCCTTACTAAATTTTCTTGTGATGCGCATTTAAGGGAAATATGCTGAAACTGTTTTGTATTCTACTAGAAAAGTGTGTATCTTACCTGAGGATAGTGTTCTAAAATACCAAAGTGCTTAATATGAAGGAACTGTTTCATGAATCAGCAGAGAGGCGGGATGCGAATGCTAATGGATGCAAAGTGGAAGGGGGCATTTTCAGGTTTCCTGTAGAACAGGCCTGCACAACATGCGGCTCACCTGGCCTCTCTGTGTGGCCCGCGATGACTCCGGCCGGGCACCAGTTAATTAAATAATTGTAAAAAAAAAAGTTAAAAAAAATGGCGGCGAGTAGAAGAGATTGGTTGGAGGTCATAGCATGATGTGCTGAGCTAAGGTGTGTGTGTGTCTGCTGCAGGGGGGGAGTGAAAAATGGGCTGCTGTGGGGGTGGGTAGGTGTGTAAAATGGGCTGCTGCGGGGGTGGGTGGGTGTGTAAAATGGGCTGCTACGGGGGTGGGTGGGTGTGTGTGTGTCTGCTGTGGGGGTGGGTGGGTGTGAAAAACGGGCTGCTGAGAGGGTGGGTGCGTGTGAAAAACGGACTGCTGCAGGGGGGGGGGGTGAAAAACGGGCTTCTGCAGGGAGGGGGGGTGAAAAATGGGCTGCTGCAGGTGGGGAAAACGGAGTGGTGTGGGGGAGAAGGGATGGGGGAGAAAGGGTGGGGGGAGAAGGGGTGGGGAGAGGGAGAGGGGAAAGAGAGGAGGCAGAAGGGAGAGGGGAGGCAGAAGGGGGAGAAGGGAGAGGGGGGAGGAGGGAAAGAGGGGGGGCAGAAGGGAGAGAGAGGGGGGAGAAGGGAGAGAGGGGGGCAGAAGGGAGAGAGGGGGGGGAGAAGGGAGAGAGGGGGGGGAGAAGGGAGAGAGAGGGGGGGAGAAGGGAGAGAGAAGGGAGAGAGAGGGGGTGAGAAGGGAGAGAGGGGGGAGAAGGGAGAGAGGGGGGGAGAAGGGAGAGGGAGGGGGGGAGGTATGAGGAGGGGAGGGGTGAAGTATGATGGGGAAATGTAATGTTTTTTTCTGTATCACAATAAGAAAACAGTTAAGTAAAAGTTGCGCGCTAAAAGATATTTTTTCATGGTAGGTGCGCTATGGGTTCGGGGGGGGGGGGGCGGGGCTGCTCCTTTCATTTGGCCCTGGCCCCATGATTTCTGTTGGCGGCCCTGTGGGTGATGTGAGGTGCAGGGGGGGAGAGGGAAATGGGTGATGTGAGGTGCAGGGGGGGAGAGGGAGATGGGTGATGTGAGGTGCAGGGGGGGAGGGTTATGGGTGATGGGAGGTGCAGGTGGGGAGAGGGTGATGGGTGATGTGAGGTGCAGGGGGGGAGGGTGATGGGTGATGGGAGGTGCAGGGGGGTAATTGGAGGTGCAGGGGGGGTCATTGGAGGTGCAGGGGGAGGGTGATGGGTGATGGGAGGTGCAGGGGGGTAATTGGAGGTGCAGGGGGGGTCATTGGAGGTGCAAGGGGGGGTGATTTGAGGTGCATGGGGGGTGATTTGAGGTGCAAGGGAGATGATTTGAGGTGCAAGGGGGTGATTTGAGGTGCAAGGGGGTGATTTGAGGTGCAAGGGCGGTGATTTGAGGTGCAAGGGGGTGATTTGAGGAGCAGGGGGGTCATTGGAGGTGCATGGGGGTGATTTGAGGTGCATGGGGGGTGATTTGAGGTACAAGGGGGGGTTGATTTGAGGGGCAAGGGGGGTGATTTTAGGTGCAGGGGGGGTCATTAGAGGTGCATGGGGGGTGATTTGAGGTGCATTGGGGGTGATTTGAGGTACAAGGGGGGGTGATTTGAGGTACAAGGGGGGTTATTTGAGGTGCAAAGGGGGTGATTTGAAGTGCAGGAGGGGTCATTGGAGGTGCATGGGGGTCATTTGAGGTGCATGGGGGGTGGTTTTTGGTGCGGGGGGGTGATTTGAGGTGCATGGGGGGTGATTTGAGGTGCAAGCGGGTGATTTGAGGTGCAAGGGGGTGATTTGAGGTGCAAGGGGGTGATTTGAGGTGCAAGGGGGGTGATTTGAGGTGCAAGGGGGGGAAAGGGTAATGGGTGATGTAGGGTGCAGGGGGGGAGAGGGTGATGGGTGATGTGAGGTGCAGGGGGGGAGGGTGATGGGAGGTGCAGGGGGGAGAGGGTGATGGGTGATGTGAGGTGCAGGGGGAGGGTGATGGGTGATGGGAGGTGCAGGAGGGTGATTAGAGGTGCAGGGGGGGGGGGGTGATTTGAGGTGCAAGGGGGGTGTTGTGAGGTGCAAGGGGGGAGAGTGATGTGAGGTGCAAGGGGGAGAGTGATGTGAGGTGCAAAGGGGGAGAGTTATGTGAGGTGCAAGGGGGGAGAATGATGTGAGGTGCAAGGGGGAGAGACATGTGAGGTGCAGGGGGGAGAGTGATGTGAGGTGTAAGGGGGGAGAGTGATGTGAGGTGCAAGGGGGGAGAGCGATGTGAGGTGCAAGGGGGAGAGGGATGTGAGGTGCAGGGGGGTGTGATATGTGTTCTGTGCAGGGGGTATTGTGTGTTTGATGTGGAGGGGGAGTATTATGTGTGTGGGTGAGGGGGAGAGATGGGGTATGAGAGATAGATGGGGAGTATCGCAAAGGTTGATAGTGAGGGGTTCTGGGGGAGATATGAGGATGATGATGAAGGGTGCTGGGGGAGATATGAGGATGATGATGAGGGGTGCTGGGGGAGATATGATGATGATGATGATGATGAGGTGCTGGAGGAGAGATGATGATAGTGATGATGGTGATGATGATGATTTTACCCGTGCGGCCCAATTTTTTTTTCCTTGGAGCAGTTCGGCCCTTCTCACTTTACGAGTTGTGCAGGCCTGCTGTAGAAGATCCTTGACATGGTTCACTGTGATCTTTGCCCCAAGCATGTTCTGCCTAATTACTGATTTTGTTATTGTTGCCATGATGAAACAAACATAATTAACTTCTTCACGGCTGGAATATTTTGCCGACTATTTGGCATTCTTGGACCTAATGTTGTGATGTCAACAGCTAATTATTTTTGTAAGTATAAAATAATATTATACTTACAGTAGCATAACATTCTGTTCAACTACAGTAGTCATGTTGTATTGTACATATAAATAAGTACAGATATAGAATAAAGTATCTGTTGTCTAAATTTAGCATAGGTTGAACTTGATGGACGTACGTCTTTTTTCAACCTCATCTACTATGTAACTATGTAACTATGAACTGACCATGCTGAACCAAGCTGCATGTTTGTGGTCAGTTCACATAGCAATTATGGATGCTGCAAGACACACATATGGCTGTGGCCGACAATATTAATGGTCTAAATGTTTCAAATAAATCCCGTTCCCTAAAGGCTGCTTCACTAAACTGCAGACAATTTGCATTTATTTCATACCATACCTTAGTCATTTTTTTAATAACATCTGAACATGGTTTTTATAAAGCGCTGGCCTCTTATAAATATTAATTTAGGCAAGAAATCCAATTTATTAAAAAATATCCCTTTGACAGCAGGCAATTTGGATGAAGTTTAAGAGCATAATTTTCTTTTAAATGTGCATTGTTACATTTCTAAGAAAAAGTGCATATGAGGCTATAAAAGATAGTGCCGCACAAGAGAACAGTAATAGAAAAAATATATATGTTTAATAGGTTTCATCTTGGTAATTGATATCTTTCTAAAACTTGAGAAAAGTGCAAATAATCTTCTAGTATTTTTTGAAGTAACAATAACTCGTTTTTAACAGCAAGTATTACAGCATATTACTATGTGTCACGGGAGGCTCCTGTGGCGGGTAGGATCTCAGTGGCCGGAATAGCAGGAGCGTAGTAGGGGTCACAATCAGAGGTCCGAGGCAGGCGGCAGATAGCGCAGTCAGGTAACAAGCAGAGGTCGGCAACGAGGAGACTGGAACAGGACAGGGGGGCAGGAACTGGTCTGGGACCAGGGGCTAAAACCGGGGAGCAGGGACTGAGACCAGGGAATGTCACGGCTGTGCTCACCACAAACCTGGGTCGGACCGCGTGGCTGAGGTGGGGTTGTAAAAGCACCGACCTTAGACCGCGCTGGCTCATCCGGATTGCGCAGTTCGTAGTCGTACGTAGCAGGATCAGGATAGGAGAAGACAGCATCGTCGGTGGACACGCCAGGGTCAGGACTGGAGACATCAGGGTAAACGTTGTTCAAGCAGGAGTTCGGCAACAGGTAGTCAGGAGAGCCCCGCTTCAGCTTAGGAGCGCGGGAGTGGCTTCTGCGCGTGCGGCGACCATGGTCCATGGTACTGGTCTCAGGAGGTGGTAAAGCAATAGTGGAGCCCCTGCTACTGCCTCAAACAAGTGGTTGGTGAACAGTGCTTTGGGTATATGTACAATAGAAGGTGGGGTAGAAATAGAACCCAAATACAGCACTCAGGTTCACGCTCTGTGTGTTAAGTGAATGATTTAAAACATAACTTTATTAACTGTACCAAATATATAATATAATGGGTGTTAAAAACTGACGACCTGAAGGAATAGTGACCTTCAATACTAGAACCATATAGGTTTAGGGTCTAGAGTGTAGGTGTGTTCTGTGAAATACAGGTGACACACTAAACATAAATCCTAATGAGGATCAAACCAATCTATACTCACTGGCTCTAAGGTAAGTACTAATGGCCGCAATCGCCTAAGGCAAACCTAGTAAGTGTAGATAGTAAATTGTGTGCTCAGAGAGTAACGGATATCTGGTAAGTTGCTAGTAGTAAATCACAGTGCTTATAAGGTAGATAAGGAATTATAGCTCCAGTCAATAATTGTAGTATTCTTATAAGGTAGGTGCGGTGCTTGATCAGGTTGACCTAAAGTAACCTGTTTAGGTATAGAGTAGTAATGAGGGTATGACCTCTGATAACCTCAGTAGTGTTGTGAACAGGTTAATAGCACTGTGTGCAGGCTAATACAGGAGAAAGCACACTGACACCTTAGCTGTGAATAGCAACCAGTAAAAACAGTGAGTGTATCAAAGTACATGAACTGGTACACAATATAAATAGACCAGAGGCGATAATGGGCAGTAGCAAGCTCTCAGCTACTTCATATTATGATTGACAGTAAATATAATGACCCTGAGGACAGGTATACTCCTGTACAGTGACCGATACCTCCTTCAACCAGGGATCAGTAAGGTCAAAACTGCATATATGAACAGGCTGAGTGCTGCTATTAGGTCTAGAGTCCCCATAAGCTGCTGTCAGGGAGTCCCTGAGTAACAATAGTAACCAATGCAGCTAACTGTGAAGCAGGGGACCTAATCTGTACTTAGTACCTATACCATAAATAGGGCACCAGATGCCAGTATTAGAAAGGATTTAAGAGGCTCAGAGTGTCCATCGGGGCACTTTGAGAGCCTGTATAGACACACGAGCAGGGAACCGCATCACCTCGCAGTCTGAGACTGTGAATGCGGTGGAAGTCAGACCCCTGCGCGTGCACGTGGAATAACAGAGCCGCCGACGCGCGCGTTTCGCGAGAGGCTTTTTCAAGGCGTGAGTGTAAGTAATCCTAAGTGTACCCTGCTGGTAGGCAGGTATTTATAGGTCCTTTCAGGTGGGTGACGTCACAGGTAACCCCTGGTGTGCTGGAGCATGCGGGAGGCTGCGCTACTCTGCGCAGTAAGTATAACCTAATGTATGAATGCATGTACTGGCACAATAAAGGTGATACTGTCTGACTAACTGTGGTGTGTGATATAATTACTAGTTAGTCAGATTCAGCACATTGAGAGTAAAAACCTCAGTGTGCCTCAAGGGTAGTAAATAGCAGATACAGTGTGAGTTACTGTTTAATAGATAGTGGTCATTAAACCATCAGATAAAGGGGGAAATCTGGTGATCCAACGTAGTACAGACTATAAGACAGAAAATCTAAGACTCTTATCAGATGCTAGTTGCTATGAAATACTGGGGGAAGATCCAACTACTAACTACCATAAAGAACTAGGTATTATCCTTCAAAAAGGCCTGGAAGATAGAGTCATTAGTCAAAATGAACTTGACTATATCTGGGTCAAATACCCTAAAATAGCTACGTTTTATAGTCTGCCTAAACTGCAGAAGAACAAGGTCCCCCCACCGGGCAGACCAATTGTGTCAGGGATAGGCAACTTGACAGAACGGGCCAGTTCCTATGTGGATAAAATACTGAGACTCTTTGTGATGACCTTACCATCCTATCTTAAGGACACTAAGGATGCCCTCAAAAGGCTGGATAACATATGCATCAGCAACGATACCTTACTTGTTAGCTTGGACGTGGAGGGTCTGTATACAAGCATAGACCATGACTATGGCCTCAAAGCAGTCTCTCACTTTTTGAAAACTAGAGGTAGATGGCATACAAAACACAACACCTTTACCTTGGAGATTCTCAAATTTGTACTTACCAGGAACTACTTCCTCTTTGATAGAAAATTATACCATCAGTTGAGGGGCACAGCAATGGGTACTAAGTGTGCCCCCACATATGCCAACCTCTACCTGGGATGGTGGGAATCCCAGGTAGTATTCACTGAGGAAATGGAGGTACATACAGAGCACATTGACCTCTGGGTGCGCTACATCGACGATGTGCTTGTCTTGTGGCGTGGCCCAGAGGTAGCTCTCAAAGAGTTTATCAAAATACTCAATACTAACCAATTTAACCTCCATCTGACCATGGAATATAATAGAGACACCATGTGCTTCCTAGACTTGAGGATATCCAGAGGTACTGAAGGTATTCTTAATACCACCATCTTTAGAAAAGCCACTGCCACTAATAACATCTTAGAGGCTAGTAGTCACCACCCCAAAGCCCAAGTTAATGGTATACCTACCGGCCAATTCCTAAGGCTCAGACGTAACTGCAGTACAGATCAGGAGTTTGAGGCTCAATCCCTTAACATGAGTCTACGATTTGCAAATAGGGCTATAGCAAACGTAGCATCAAAAAGGCATATAAACGAGCCAAACATACTAACCGGAGATCACTCATAATGGATAAACCATTCAATCCGCAAGACAAAGTGATAAGGTTAATAAGTACGTTTAACAGGGAATGGCCTCAAGCTCGTAACATTCTCCAGAAACACTGGCACATCCTAACAGCGGATGAACTACTTAAAGGGGTCATAAAGAACTACCCGTCCATGACCAGTAGACGTGCCAGGAATCTACGTGATCTATTAGTTCAGAGTCACTTCAAAGAAGAGACACCCAGAACCTGGCTTCCACCAAAACCCTCAGGGTCATACACCTGTCAAAGGTGTAAGGTATGCCAGTATATGAGAACAACTAAGCAATTCCAAAACTGGGACAGTACTAAGACGTATCAAATACGTGGATTTATTAACTGCCTGAGTACAGGTGTAATATATCAAGGCATCTGTAAATGTGGAAAGATCTATGTAGGGAAAACGAAACGATGTCTGAAACAGCGAGTACTCGAACACATCGGTACCATTAGGAACAACGCTGATAAACCTCTATCCAGACACGTTAACTTGTTTCATAATGGAGACCTCAAAGCAATGACATTCTGTGGTATTGATCACCTTACGAGGGGTCCTAGGAAGGGGGACTGGGATAGAACCCTCCTACAGCGTGAGTCTAAATGGATATACACGTTGGGTACACTTTCACCTAATGGCCTTAATGAGGGCTATTTATTTAGCCCCTTTCTGTAAGTTACTCAGTTGCCAGTTCCTTACTTGACACATCCTTTCTCACGGGTTGTCATCAGAGACCCACTTTTGCCATGTTGAGATCAGGTAATCTCTATAGCCTGATTAAATCCACTATTTAGTGGTAATATTGTTCCTATTCGTGGTTCCTCTGGACCACTATCTATTAAACAGTAACTCACACTGTATCTGCTATTTACTACCCTTGAGGCACACTCAGGTTTTTTACTCTCAATGTGCTGAATCTGACTAACTAGTAATTATATCACACACCACAGTTAGTCAGACAGTATCACCTTTATTGTGCCAGTACATGCATTCATACATTAGGTTATACTTACTGCGCAGAGTAGTGCAGCCTCCCGCATGCTCCAGCACACCAGGGGTTACCTGTGACGTCACCCACCTGAAAGGACCTATAAATACCTGCCTACCAGCAGGGTACACTTAGGATTACTTACACTCACGCCTTGAAAAAGCCTCTCGTGAAACGCGCGCGTCGGCGGCTCTGTTATTCCACGTGCACGCGCAGGGGTCTGACTTCCACCGCATTCACAGTCTCAGATTCGAGGTGATGCGGTTCCCTGCTCGTGTGTCTATACAGGCTCTCAAAGTGCCCCGATGGACACTCTGAGCCTCTTAAATCCTTTCTAATACTGGCATCTGGTGCCCTATTTATGGTATAGGTACTAAGTACAGATTAGGTCCCCTACTTCACAGTTAGCTGCATTGGTTACTATTGTTACTCAGGGACTCCCTGACAGCAGCTTATGGGGACTCTAGACCTAATAGCAGCACTCAGCCTGTTCATATATGCAGTTTTGACCTTACTGATCCCTGGTTGAAGGAGGTATCGGTCACTGTACAGGAGTATACCTGTCCTCAGGGTCATTATATTTACTGTCAATCATAATATGAAGTAGCTGAGAGCTTGCTACTGCCCATTATCGCCTCTGGTCTATATATATTGTTTACCATTTCATGTACTTTGATACACTCACTGTTTTTACTGGTTGCTATTCACAGCTAAGGTGTCAGTGTGCTTTCTCCTGTATTAGCCTGCACACAGTGCTATTAACCTGTTCACAACACTACTGAGGTTATCAGAGGTCATACCCTCATTACTACTCTATACCTACGCAGGTTACCTTAGGTCAACCTGACCAAGCACCGCACCTACCTTATAAGGATACTACAATTATTGACTGGAGCTATAATTCCTTATCTACCTTATAAGCACTGTGATTTACTACTAGCAACTTACCAGATATCCATTACTCTCTGAGCACACAATTTACTATCTACACTTACTAGGTTTGCCTTAGGCGATTGCGGCCATTAGTACTTACCTTAGAGCCAGTGAGAATAGATTGGTTTGATCCTCATTAGGATTTATGTTTAGTGTGTCACCTGTATTTCACAGAACACACCTACACTCTAGACCCTAAACCTATATGGTTCTAGTATTGAAGGTCACTATTCCTTCAGGTCGTCAGTTTTTAACACCCATTATTTTATATATTTGGTACAGTTAATAAAGTTATGTTTTAAATCATTCACTTAACACACAGAGCGTGAACCTGAGTACTGTATTTGGGTTCTATTTCTACCCCACCTTCTCAGGAGGTGGTAGACAGACCAGAGTAGCACACCGCCTAGCTGCACTGGTAAACCAGTGCTTCAGCGCAAGAGTCCTGAGCGGGCTGGGAAATCCTCCGTTTCAGCGCAGGAACCAGGACACGGCCTCTGCAATAGGGAAAGATCAGCAGGCCCCAGGAAGCTGAAGAAACACAGGGGAAACCTCCGCTTCAGCACAGGTGACAGGAACAGACCACTGCGTGAATATAGCAGCCGGTCACAGGAAACAAGGAGCTGAAGTAACAAGGAGAGTACTCAGCTTCAGCACAGGAAACAGGAACTGACCGCTGCATGAGACTAGCAGCCGGTCACAGGAACCAGGGAGCTGAAGACAACAAGGAGAGTACTCCGCTTCAGCACAGGAACAGACCACTGCGTGACACTAGCAGCCGGTCTCAGGAACCAAGGAGACAGACAAAACAAGGCTTATGGCAGAACACAGAGACATCCAGCAAGGACTATGCTCAGCAGGGAGCATTGTGGGAAAGCAGTACTTAAAGGTCTGTTAACCAATGGCAGAAGGGGCGTGTGGCAGTATTGCTTTGGTGAGTGAATCCAGGCTGCAGTAAATATCAGGGGAAGTGTTCCAGGACTGCACAAGGCTGCAAGGTAAGGCAAACCGTAAACTGAGGAGCGGATTCCTTACAGGGAACAAACAGGGACAAGCCAGATTACCAGCAAGGGCCATTACTATGAACAGAATCAAATACAGGACTGGTACAGGAACCGATCAGGATCAGAGACAGAAGCATGTGCATAGGAGTCTGACTCAAAACAAAGGCAATGAACCAAACAGGAAACAGAGGCTATAAAGGACAGAGACAGGAGAAACAAGAAGACAGACAGAGGAACCCCAGAGCACACAGAAGGCAGCAGCACACCCGATGGACAAAGAAGAACTACGGCTAGGCAGGAGGTCTAGGAGACCCTGACACTATGTTATGTAAATCCAAACTACTACTGCTGCGGCACAGTTTATTCGAGCATTTGCCCGTTCTGTGCCGCAGCAGTAGCCTGGCGCGCGCCCGAGAGTGACGGGCGCGCGCCGAAGCAGCGGAAGAGCGCCCTCCGATCGGGGCGCTCTCCCTACCGCTGCCGGGTCCGCCGGGTCCCCCGGAACCCCCTGCCGCTGTCCCGCGATCGCGGGACACCAGGGCTCCCTCGGGGAGCCCCTGGACGCGCGTGCAGGGGGCGCACGCTCCCGAAGACGCGTGACCGCGCGTCTATGACGCGCGGCACGCCGAGGGGCGGCCACTAGCAAGCCGGGAAATCTCCCGGCTTGCGTATCTGGCCGATGCGCAATAAAGCGTGTCGCCAGTGTATGTAACTGTATTAAGTCAATATAAGTGTTAAATTAAGATCATGTTAACCTTCACCTTGTTGAAAGAGAACAAGTTAAGGAAGAAGAATAGTAGTAAAACCACCCTAAATATTAAAAAAGCTCCCAGGATCAACCTACATTTTTTTATTCCTGTATTGATTTTATCCTACTTACTAAATGACTGTCATACCTTTATACCCCTACAATGGTTTTATAAGGGATCTGTCTGAACATTCAGGATGAATGCTGACAGCAAGTGATATCACCTGGTTGAAAGCCACCATGGCCATCTTTCTTCCTGGCAAATCGTGCTCTTAGTCCCCTGACAGGAAACCAGCCTCTCTTTGGTTGTCATTGCCAACAGCTGCCTCCGGCTACTGCTACTAGTCTTTGCTCATGCAAAGTACTGGTTACCTTGTCCTTCCTGTCTGATCTCCCACTTGCCTTTGCTTTGCCTGCTGCCTGTCTTGACCTTGGAACTTAATCTGACAACCCCTTGCCTGCCTCGACCTTGGACTACCCTTTGCCTGCCGCCTGCCTCGACCTCGGAACCGGACCTGACTACCCTTTGCCTGCCTCCTGCCTCAACCTTCGAAACCGGACCTGACTACCCTTTTCCTGCTGCCTGCCTTGACCCCAGAACATACCTAATTACCCTTGCATCCCAGGCCTCGAATCCCAGGCCAAGGTCGGTGTATTACTCCCTACCTCTGCCCTGCGGGTCCGGATCCTATTTGCAGTCAGCAACGTTGCACGAGCCATGCAATGGACCCCGCAGAGGTAACGAATGCAATTTCCCGTCAGGGCCGGCTTCTGGGAACCCATGCCAACCAACCAACTATGCTGGATGAGAAACTAGATTCAATCTCCACTACGCTGCAGACCCTGTGCAGTATGGGGATTCGCCGTTCTGCGTCATGGCACTCAAGAGTGGCAACCTGGCAGTGGTACTTACGCATGGCACGTGGGTTCTGTGCGTTCCCCGTCGGTCCCTTCAGTCTCTGGGCATGGGGTGTGTTCTCACCCCTCCTGTCGACGCGCGGTGTGCGATCTCCCCGGTGGCCTGCGGTCTCCGCCCCTCGGTCCCTCCCCCATCCTGGTGTCACTGCTACGCGGTGTAGTTGCGCTCCTCGCTCTGCCTCTTTCTCCGCAGGTCCTGCCTCTGTTCTCCATCCCCGTGTTGGCACGGGTGTTGTGGAGCGATGACGGCGCGTGACCGCGTTGCCTACGTGTTGCATGGGCGCACATTATAATGCGGTAGCTATTGGCTGTGTAATGGGATGCACCTGCATGATCCAGCAGCCTATCCTGAACCACACCCCTACTTCCTGGTTGCCTCCCATTGGTGGGAGGTCCTATAAATATGCTCTCAGAGCTCCCAGTCATTGCCAATCATAACTCCTGTTTGTGTGACGCTGTACTCACTAACTTGTGCCTGTCGGCCTGAACCCTGCTGCCTGACCCTGCTTGGAACTTACTTTGTGATCCTCTCCTGCGCTGACCTTGGCTTTGGATACGACTACTCTGCTCTCTCCTGCACTGACCCTGGCTTTGGCTCTATGGCTACTCTACGCTCTCCAATCCTGACTCCGGCTACGTACCCCAACGATCCGCTACTCTATACTCCAAGACCTGGCAAATACCTCAATTACGCTGTCTTCTATTACCCTAATCTGGCCTGCACGACTATCCTACACTCTAGACGTGCCCTCGCGGTTGTGGTCTGCGTTCTGTACCAATCCCTACCTCAGCCCTGTGGTCGCGCCTCGTTTTTGTGAGCTACGCGTTACATGCATTCACCTCAGTACACCCAGGGTGATCCCATCTATGCCCGTGCCTTTAGCTCATGATGCTGCACCAGTATCTGTGGTCCTAAGGGAGCCTTGAATCCCGACTCCTGTCCGCTATGGAGGGCTTACCTCAGCTTGCAGAGGATTATTGAACCAGTGCCAGGTACAGTTCAACACACAACCGTCATCCTTCTCTACCCACCGCTCTCGAGTGGCATATATCCACCACCAGTTTAAGTTCTTTCAAAACTAAAGCTGTCTCACATTTTAATCTGGTCTGTAACTGTTTCTAGAAACAAAGGTTGAACTGCGCTCTAATAATCACGAATAAGTGCTTAATAGTGAATATTACTATAAGTGATATACAATTGTAATAAATATAAGGTAAACCTGTTACTTTAAGTGTGAGGATATGCTGCTGGATTCGTGGAATGGCTCCACAGACCAAAACTAGAGAAATAACGACAAAAGAAACAGCGCAAAAAACCTCATAGTGTAGTATATAAAAAATTATATTGTGATAGAACAGGTGAGTATTGCACGTACATCAGTTTAAAATTTACTAGCAGTACATGTATATGGATATGTTACCAAACAGCAACAGATGGTGGGTAACGATCACCGGATGGAATCTCCTCTCCTCTCACGTCTCCCGTGGGTACTCCCTGCACCGCTCGACTCGCCCTGATGGAAGGCAGCTGCCCCACGGCGTGGATATAGCAACCAGATGGACTTCAGCTGTCCCACGGCGTACTCACAGCAGCTGTTGTGGAAAAGCAGGCTCTCTCTCCCTGACTCTAAGGCATCTATCAGCATGCACGGCATCCACTTTGAGCGCGCATCAATGACGTCATCAAGTGGCGCTGGTAGCTATACAGTCTCGGCCGGCCAGAGGAGCAGCGGGTGTAACGGAGATGAAACCGAATGGCAGATGGGGTAAATCCACAGCGGTTAGTGCTAGGAATGTGCCTTCTTTATCCAACGCGTTTCGTGCATGGAGTGTACTTCGTCAGGGTATCGGAGGTCTCTAATGGGGCGCTTCATATACCAATCCTTCTCCTGTGATTGGCTGTTTATTTTGAGTCCAGCCTCTCAGACAAGAGAAGGAAAATTTAAAGGGATAAACCCTCTATACACATTAAAAAACTTTATTAAACATTGAATACTCCAAATAGAACAAACTAAAAAATAAAGAAACGTGTATTAATAAAACATAAAATAATACTATATATTAAATGTTAAACATGATATATGGACTAACAGAAATGTGAATAAAAAAGAATAAAAAGAGGGAAAAAATATATATAGATAGGACAGATTTAACCTTTTACAGAGATATATTTGTATTGAACTATAGTAGGGGATCAAAATACATACTAAATATATACAAATTGTAAATCCAAAATATGATTTAAAATATACTTAAAACCAGTATAAATATACTACAAATATTCTTATACCAAAATAAAAATAATGTTAATATAAAGACCAGACATCGATTTCCTCATTTAATCCCAACGGGGACAATGTTTGTAGTTTAATGATCCATAAGCTCTCTTGTTTGGAGAGCATTTTTTCTCTATCACCACCACGCCGTCCTGCGGGAACAGTTTGGATACCAATGTATCTAAGACAGCCAATGTCACTGTTGTGTTTTAATTTAAAGTGTCTGGAAACACTATGGTTGTCTAGTCCCAATCTTATATTTCTAGTATGTTCCAGAATTCTAACTCTAAGATAACGTTTTGTCCGACCGGCACACTGGTATCCGCATGGACATTGGAGGAAGTAAACTACATGTGTGGATTTACACGATATGCAATCTTTTACCACAAAACTTTCTTTTGTAGTATTTGAGGTAAATTGTTTTCGTTCTAAGCTAAGCATTTTACAAGCTTTACATTTTCCAGAGCTGTAGTTGCTGCTTGTTTTTTTAGGCAACCATGGAGTCTCAAATGTAGAGGTATTTGGAGATCCAATGTCACTAGGTGCCAAATAGTGTTTAAGGCTTCTAGCTTTGCGGTAGATAAAACTAGGCTGTGGAAAAAGAAAGGATCCAAGGATGGGGTCATTTTAAACTGATGTACGTGCAATACTCACCTGTTCTATCACAATATAATTTTTTATATACTACACTATGACTTCTTTAACTGTTTCATAAGCCTATAATATACATCTTCTTTAACTGTGCATGCAATGTATTGTATATAATGTATACCCTGTTCATTTATGTAACTGTATATGTAACCATGTATTATTTGTCATTTTAACTATATGCCCAGGGCATACTTGAAAACGAGAGGTAACTCTCAATGTATTACTTACTGGTAAAACATTTTATAAATAAATAAATTAAATAAATATCTTCTTGCACCTCAAGGATGAATCATTAACTTGGGCATCACCTCTATATGAAAAGGGTTCCCCCTTGTTGGATGATTCCGTCGACTTCATGCAGACCTTCCGGACAATCTTTGATACCCCTGGCTATGTGGCTTCAACTGAATTTGCAATACTACAGTTAAAACAAGGCTCTCGCACTATGGGACAATATGCTATTGAGTTTAGGTCCCTGGCAGCAGAGACCGATTGGAACGAAGGGCTTTGAAGGCTGCTTTCCATCAGGGTATTGGGGAAAAGCTGAAAGACGAATTGACATACAGGGACCTAATCGCAGATCTGGAAGGACTGATCTCCCCTTGCATGTCCTTGGACCTTTGGATGAGAGAGAGACATTAGGAGTAGGATCGTTCTCACAGATTCTGGTCTCTTCCGCTGACTACACCTATTCAGGTTCCTTCCAATGAAGTGCCAGGAGAACCAACGGAGCCCATGAAATTGGGGAATTTGTGTTTGACAGAACGGCAGAAGCAGCACCGGTGATCCTTGGGGTTGTGCCTCTACTGCGGGAGAGAAGGGCCACATGGTACGAACCTGTCCTACGAAGTCGGGAAACGCCCATGCCCAGATCAAGTAGGGGAGTTTCCTCTGGGTATCTGTACCTCCTCCCCATCTCCTTATCGTTTGATGGTCCCCATCTGCCTAGCCTGGCAAGACCATTCCGTGATAACCAAGGTCTTTGTGGACTTCGGAGCCGCTGGTATAATTGTGGATAAGGCTTTCGCTCAACGGATCAAGATTCCACTCCAGAGGAAGGACGTACCCCTAGGTATCTCTTCCATGAATGATAGACCATTGGGATTGGGGATCATATCACAAGAGACAGTTGAAATCAGGGCTACGGTTGGTATTTTGCACCACAAACTCGTCCAGCTAGATGTCATCAAATCCCCAACTATTATTGTGGTTCTACTGCTGCGACACACTTTATTCGAGCAAATACCCAGTATGTACCTGGCAGATACCTGGAATGCGCTGCTCCTCACCTCAGACAAGCCCCGTTGCGTTTGCCTTCCCAGCCATTGTTCATGCCTGGCTGACAGGCGGCTGATCTGTTAAATGATAATGATTAGGATTTAATAGGCTGCAATGCTTCGCGTGTCTACCAGATGGCATAAATTCATGAATTGTAATGCAGTATATATATATATATATATATATATATATATATACTGTGCAGTATTGCAGCCAGCGGGAATAAAATGCTTCAATCCCTGCCTGGAAAATAACGCAATGCACTCGGGCAGAAAACAGTCACAAACCTCAATACACCCGAGTATACCCGAATTCGTGGGACTAGCCGAGCTCGAATAAAGTGTGTCGCCAGTGTAGGACTTCCCTGGCTACGTACCCACTATCCTCTCCAAACCAAAGGGGAGTGGTGGTGAAAGCCATGCAGTAAAGAAAAATCACAGTGCACTATTGCAAAAAACAATAATAAAAAAAGTGAAATAAAGGGGGGTTTGAATAAAATTACGGTCAAGAACCGGTATCCTCTTCCTCTTATCACTGAACTCTTTGATCGTCTACGTGGGGCAACAGTTTTTACCAAGCTCAATTTAAGAGGGGCCTATAACTTTATAAGGATAAAGCAGGGTGGTGAGTGGAAAACCGTTTTCAACACATGCGATGGCCACAACGAATACTTAGTGATGCCCTTCAGCATATGCAATGCACCCGTGTTGTTTCAGTTCTTTGTGAACTACATTTTCAGAGACATGTTAGACTCCTCAGTTATCATATACCTTAATGATATCCTCATCTACTCTAAAACCCTGGAACAGCATCATCAGTAGGTGAGGGTGGTCTTTAAACGCCTCTTGGAGAACAAACTCTTCTCTAAATTCCAGAAGTGCGAATTTTCGTCGAAGTGGATGCCTCTGATGTTGGAGCAGGCGCAGTCCTGTCACAGAAGTTTCAGGGTCGGTTACATCCATGTTCCTTCTTCTCTAAGAAGTTTTCTCCTGCAGAACACAACTACGATGTGGGCAATCGTGAACTTCTAGCCATTAAAATGGCTCTGGAGGAATGGAGACACTTTCTTGAGGGAACCACCATACCAGTCAGGATTCTTACGGATTAAAAAAACTTGGAATACCTCGAGGGGGCTCACAGGTTAAACACTTGCCAGGCTAGATGGACACTCTTTTCACTCGTTTTAATTACATGATCTCCTACCAGCCGGGTTCCAAGAATGTAAAGGCGGATGCTCTATCACGCCAGTTCTCCTTGGAAGACACTGATTCTATGGATAAGGGTCCCATCATTCCCTCATCTAAAATTGTGTCAGCAATTATGATCCTCCATCGAATTCAGAAAGCCCAGAACAAGGTGCCCGCTGGAATAGCGATTCCTCCATCCAAACTTTTCATTCCTCCTTCACTCCGGCAGGAGGTCCTATGATGGGGACACAAATCAAAATTTCCAGGACACCCAGGGGTTCGGAAGACATGCTAACTTCTTGAGAGGACTTTTTGGTGGCCAAAATTAAATATTGAGGTACAGGACTTTGTCTCAGCCTGCAGTGTATGTGCCCGAACTAAGGTTCCCCAAACACTACCTTGTGGGCTTCTACAGCCTCTGCTGATACCCGCCAGTCCTTGAACGCACCTATCTTTGGACTTTAACGTAGAACTTCCCCCATCTCAGAGTATGACGAAAATTCTTGTTATTGTTGACCGTTTCACGAAACAAGATAATTTTGTACCCCTAAAGAAGCTTCCCTCTTCTTCGGAATTGGCTGACATAATTACCAATGAGGTATTTCGTCTGCATCCCATTTCATTTTGAAAATTTGGAAGGTATTTTGCAGGCGATTGGGGATTGACCTTCACTTTTCATCTGCCTATCACCCACAATCCAATGGGCAAACTGAGTGCACAAACCAATCCTTGGAGCATTACCTCACATGCTATATTAATGAACACGAGAATGATTGGGCAGAACTCATACCACTGTCTGAATTTGTCCACAACAGTCTATCCCACAACTCTCTTGGCTGTTCTCCATTTCTTGCAACATGGGGTTACAATCCTCATACCCATCCCTTTCATTCTCCAGCAACAGGTGACCCAGCGGCTGATACCAGGGCACAGAATTTGCAAGACCTTTAGAAGGGGATACAAGAGACCCTTCAATCAGCTACTGAGAGACAAAAGAAGTCCGCGAATAAACATCAGAGGCCATCACGCCCATATTCCATCGGAGATAAAGTATGGCTCTTGATGCGGAACATCCGCTTACGCCAACCCTCGAATAAACTTGGACCACGATTCATTAGTCCCTACAGCATAATTTGGTAGATCAATGAGGTCACTTTTCAGCTGGAACTTCCCTCCTCGTTATAAAGTCCCACCACGTTCCACGTGTCCCTCCTGAAACCTGTGGTGAGTAATCGCTTTCAAAGGACCCTCCCGCTCCTAATCCGGTAACCGTTGAAGGTCAAATCGAATATGAGGTACAAGAGATACTTGACTCTCGTATCTCCAGGGGATCAATTCAGTATTTAGTGGACTGGAAGGGGTATGGTCATGAGGAGAGGAGTTGTGTGACAACTCAGGATCTTCATGCTCCAGCCCTGGTCAAGGCATTCCACCGACGTCAGCCAGAGTTCGACCCAGAAGGGGGGGATACTATAAGGGATCTGTCTGAACATTCAGGATGAATATTGACAGGAAGTGATATCATCTGGTCCAAAGCCACCATGGCCATCTTGCTTCCTGGCAAATCCTGCCCTTTAGGAAATCAGCCTCTCTTTGGTTGTCATTGTCAGCAGCTGCCTCTGGCCTCTAAAAGGCAGGCAGTTGCTACTAGTCTTTGCTCATGCAAAGTACTGGTTACCTTGTCTGAGCTCCCCCTTGCCTTTGTTTTGCTTGCTGCCTGTCTTTACCTTGGAACTGAATCTGACTACCCTTTGCTTGCCACCTGCCTCGACCTCGAAACTGGACCTTACTACCCTTTGCCTGCCTCCTGCCTCGACCCCGGAACATTCCTGATTACCCATGCATCTCAGGTCACGGTTGGTTTATTACTCCCTACCTCTGCCCTGTGGGTCGGTATACGGAATACAGTCAGCAACGTTACAGGCTTTTAAGGACACCCCATAAGTAGAAAATAGTCAAAAGTTATTTATTAGTACATTTTAAGAAAAGTTAAAGTTGTGACTATCATGTTGCCTTTATCAGGGTTATTATAGTTATAGCTGGCTGGCTACTATCATGATTCAGGACATGCATTTATGTAATCTGTTACCGATTTAGGAGATTCCAGGGCGGGGACCTAATCTCTTTAATTGTGTACAGATTAATTTATTTAGCATACACTTATACTAGATACTCTGTTCACATTTGTCTTTTTAGTGTATAGTGGTACATAAAGGATTAATAAGACACTGTAGGTGATAAGTATGTGTGTGGAGGAGAGGGGATGGTGGGGTGAAAGGAAGAGAAGTAAGAGAGGAGAGAAGTGAAGTAAGAGAAAGAAGTGGGGAAGTAAGAGAGAGAAGAGGGGGGAGTTAAAGAGAGGGGAGTAAGAGAGAGAGAAGGGGGAGTAAAAGAGGAGGGAGTAAAGAGAGAGAAAGGCGGAAGTGAGAGAGAGAGGGTGGAGGTGAGTAAGAGAGAGAGGGTGTATAAGAGAGAGAGAAAAGAGTAATAGAAAGGAGGGAGTCAGAGATAGAAGAGGGAGTAAGAGAGAGGCAGGAGTAAGATAGAGGGAGGATGGGGTAAGAGAGAGTGATAGAGATAAAGAGAGAGGGAGGAGTGAGAGAGAGAGAACAGAATGAATAGTGCTCCAGGTGTATCCAATCTTCATCGCGCTATCAGACCACCCTCTCCCAAATGCTCATGTTTTTCTAGAAATTGTAAGGATCTGTCATTTGCGCCCCCCTCGGCGCACTCTTAGCCTACATAGACCCACGATCAGGTGTCCTGCCTCCTGCGGCTCATCTCGCAGACCAGCGAATGTCAGCTCTCCTTCTAGGGGTGCGCACGGACTACACTCGGCACTAAGTGCCGTTCCCGCTGGCCCCTCCTCCGAGATTCGCTCGTGCGTCCGCATCATCGTTCCGCGGCGCAGCACTTGCGCATGTGCACAGTCTCCACCTTTCCTCTGTCTAAAGGGATACACCTGTGCTGCCTCTCTCAGCCAACCACAGGCAGGCATACTCCCGAGTATGCTCCCAGCTCATTGGACTATTCTCCCTTATATGCTCAGCCTGTCCTCTGGCACATTGGCTGAGCATAACCTTGTTTATGTGCGCTGTGTTCACTGCAGTCTTGCCCCCTAACTGATCCTTGCCTGTCTTGTCCTATGTTACCTGACCTTGCTTGTTTTTGGATTCCGCACTTCCCTGCTCCTGACCCGGCTTACCAGTGACGATTCGTACCTCTCTGCTCCTGACCCCAGCTTAACCACGACGATCCGTACCTCTCCAATCCCGACCCTGGCAAAAGTACCTGCAACGATCTGTACCTATCCAATTCAGACCTCGGCAAGTATCACTGACCATCCTGACCTCTCCTACCCCGACCCGGCTACCTCGACCTATCTACACTCCAGACGCGCCCACGCGGCTGTGGGTTGGTGTTTATCAAATCCCCACCTCGGCCTCGCGGTCACACCTTGTTTATGGTGAGCACATCATTACAGTATGCTCAGCCCAACAAACATGGCGGACAAGTCTTGAGCATGCACGCCAGCATGTTTTTCGAAGATTGAGAAATATTTTGAGCAGAACGACCGGCATATGGACCTATTACAAGAGAACTCCTGATGAAGCCAATACCGGCGAAACTAGTTGGGAAGCAGATTTGGAGTTTTTGATGTGGGAGGATAGCGCTGGAGGACAGCCACACTGAGCGACCGAACGCTTCTGATTGCTGTACAGAAGTCTCGCGATACGAGAGTGTACCTTGTTTATGTGCGCTGTGTTCACTGCAGTCTTGGCCCCTGTCTGAGCCTTGCCTGTCTTGTCCTGTGTTGCCTGACCTGAAGTTGCACTTCTCTGCTCCTGACCCAGCTAACCAACGACGATCCGTACCTCTCCGCTCCGGACCCCGGCTTATCCACGACAAAACCGCACCTCTCCAATACCGACCTTGGCAAAAGTACCTGCAACGATCTGTACCTCTCCAATCCAGACCTCGGCAAGTATCACTGACCACCCTGACCTCTCCTACCCCGACCCGGCTACTCGACCTATCTACACTCCAGATGCACCCACGCAGCTGTGGTTTGGCGTTTTCAAATCCCCACCTCGGCTTCGCGGTCACGCCTTGTTTGTGGTGAGCGCATCGTTACAGAAATAGAAATAGTAAGACACAGAAATAGCTGGAAGCCCCGGGAGATGAGACTGTGCCAGCCATGTTAGCTAGGAGAGGTAGAAGATTAAACACACTTCCTGCTGCACTGCACACCAGAGATATTCTGAAGTATATTCCTCACTCTGAAGTGAGGAGTGCCCACTTGGAGAAACTCACAGCTCTTATCCAGAACTTTAAAATATAGAAGAGAACCAAAAAATAGCTATCCTCGTGGGTGAAGATGAAACCACAGCAGAATTGTCTGCACACTATATTACTGTAGCAGCTGTCACAGGCTGTGAGACGACAAGTAACCCCCACATTCCTGTGTGTAACTGTTACCCAGCATCGACATTATGTAATAATTATACCCTACCCCCTGTTATTCATGTTCTGTGTAATCATTCTACCCTTCCCACAGAAATTCATGTACGGTGTAATCATTATACCCTACCCCCTATTATTCATGTACGGTGTAATCATTTTACCCTGTCCCTTGTTATTCATGTACGGTGTAATCATTATACCCTACCCCCTGTTACTCATATATACCTTACCCCATGTTATTCATGCTTAGGCCATACCATACATGCCAATAAAGCTTATTTGATTTGAGAGAGAAATGAGTAACAGACAGAAAGAGGTTTAAGAGGGAGCGAAAGTGGGAGTAAAAAAGAGAAAAGGGAATAAGAGAGAGGTGAGTAAGAGAGCAAGGGGAAATCGAGGAGTATGAGAGAGAGAAGAGGGAATAAGAGAGAGATTATGGGAGAGTATGTGAATGAGAGAGAGAGGGAGTAAAAAAGAGAGGGGAGGAGAGAGAGATAGGGTAGTAAGATAGAGATGGGGAAAAAGAGAGAGGGGGAGTACGAGAGATAGAGTTAGGAGTGAAAAAGAGGGGAGTACGAGAGAGAAAAGGTGGCGTAAGACATGGAAAGTGATAGAGAGAGAGGGGCAGTTAAAAAAAGAGGGGCTAAGTAAGAGAAAAGGTATGAGAGAGAGTGAGAGAGAAGAAAAAGAGGCGTGAGTAAATGAGAGAAGGGGGAGTAAAAAAATAGAGAAAGGGGGACTGAGAGAGAGAGTTAGCATTGGGAATTAAGAGAGAGGTAGATGGGGGAGTAAGTGAGAGGGAGGGGGTAATAAGAAAGAGGGAGAGGGGAGTGAAAGTGAGGAGTATTAGAGAGAGAGATGGGAGGAGAGGGGAGTACTAGTGGGGGAAGTAAAAGAGAGGGGGAGGGGCGTAAAGGAGGGAGGGTGAAGAGAGGGGGTAAAGAAGATAAGAGAGGCAGGAGGTAAGCAAGAGAGAGGTGTGAGTAAGAGAGATATAGAGGGGGAAGTAAAACTTGTTTTTGTTAATTACAGTTGTGGTATATCACGTTAAGATGAGAACGGTAAAAGTAGATCCTAGGTACCTAAAGTCTGCGTACCACTGATCTACAGTATATGAGCCTACAGTACCCATGTTTTGTATAAAGAACATATGGGAAAAGGTTCTACATGCATTGCACTTAATACACCAAATATAAAAAGTTAGTACAGCTGAACCCCGTTATAATGCGGTGCTCGGGTCCACCCGATACGACCGCATTATAACCGGGATCGCGGAAACAAATGGCCGTCGTGATCAGGGGACCCGGTGGCACCTCCACACACGGAGCAGGGTGCTGGGGATCTGACACAATGGCTCAGCCATCACATGGGTGGCGGGTGTCTGTCCCTGTGGGGTGTCTGTCTGTCATTCTGTCTGTCTCCGTGAGTAGGTCGCAATAAAGCATTAATTAATAGAGAGAAAAAATGGGTGCCGCGATCAGGGAACCCGGGGGCACCCCCATGCAGGGGAGGAGGGGGCCAAATGATTCTACAGGTAGGTGTGTGTATTTGGAAAGCCCCAATGACATTATTGGGGTTTTAAAATTCATAGCATTATGTAACAGAGTACTCGATGGGATCTGAAAATGCAGCTTTAAGGTGAAGGCTCAAATGATATTTAATGCAAGAGGATAGAATGACAGTGACTTATGGCCTGGTGTCTTGAACACTCCTCATGTGTGGGGGCAAAGAAGTGAATGGGGGTATACAGAGTAAGAGAAGAGTACAGAGCAGGTTACACCAAGGGCAGTTTAAGGTGTAGATGAAAGGAAAGAGAGCCTGACATCTCTAGATACTGGAGGTCCAGGATATGAGTGCCGGGATATAAAACCTTAGAACTCTAGGACAAAAACACAGGAAATATGTGAATGCTTATGGAGTCTGTCTCATCTAAGGCTGGGTAGCTTAGGCAATGCAGACAAAGCCTGGTCTAAATGTCTGGATGTCCTATTAGGACCTGTTCATAGCCTTCTCATTAGCCTTCAACAATGACTTTATTTAATGATGTCCTATGTCAAGTATAGTTATAGTAAGTATAGTAAGTATAGTAAGTATAGGTAAGTATAGGTATATAGCGATATATCTTATTCCACCTCCATGTCTAACTTCCCTTCTCTCCTTGTGCTAAATATGGTACAGAACTTTGGAGATTACACAATTTTTCGAACCTGCTCCATTTTTCACTTGTTCCTGCAGCCCAATCCCAGTCTAACTATGGTGTAGATGAGGTTATTGATAAACTGATAATGCCAATGTGTGTGTGTGTGTCAGCCCAGGTACATTCTGTCTGTGTGAGACAGCCCAGGTACACTGTGTGTGTGAGTGTGCGTATGTCCGGACATGGCAAATCCTGGAAGTTTGCAAAAAAAAAAATTTACATTTTTTTTTTAACGGGAGACACTTTATCACCGCATTATATGCGGATCCACGTTGTAGCGGATCGTGCTATAATGAGGTTGAGTTGTAGCATGATTAAGAATTTACCGAATAATAGCAAAGATCAGTCAGAAGTATGGTAGAGTGAAGTATACTGTAAGTCTGGTGGGATTTAAACCAGGTTCTGCTGCAGTGTCGTTTGGCAGAGTTAGTTTATTTACTCACTGCACTGCTCCTTCCATGTACTACAGTGATGTGAAATCACCACTGATTAAAAGTCACATATATTAATTAGCATCCTATTGACACCTTGCATCAATCACTCACTTCATGAAGTAAAACCTGTGTAACCATGCTGTAAAATGGCTGCAGTCATCTCTCCTGCTGACAGTAAGGCCTAGTAAGTTATGGGCATGCCAGCAGTAATTATGGAGGTTTGTCCTCACACCCTGGTGAGGTGCCCTATGTATGGATGGGAGTGGTCACATGCTCTGAATCCATGATTAGTGATGTCAGAGTTGTGCCAGCCCCAGAGGATACATAAGGCAAAGCACTGTTCAAAAGTTAGGAGTTGCTGAGTTGTTGGAGGAGTAGAGTTCAGTAGGTTGGTGGTAGAAGGACCAAGTCTGGGTGCAGACTTGGAAGCATACCGCTTATGACACTGTGACCAGGGACCTGGCACAGGGACTGTCTCCCTACGCGGAGATAGGTGATCCCCAATTAAGGAGAGGCTACCTTTCAAAGGGAAGTGCGGTGAACATGAGAGGCTGAGTACAACTACTGTGAAGGGCAGCTGGCCCGCCGCAAGCAATAAAGATGATCCTGTTAAACTATACCCTCGTGTGTAAGTGTGGAGTGATTACACAGAGGGGTACACCACAGAGGAGTTCCTCACCAGGACCATCCACAAGCGGACGCTGGGATCCTGATGAGGTGGAAGCGCTGCACTGGATATAGGTAGGACTCAAGCACACTACCTCAGCTGCCTGTCTGGGTTGGCAATCCCCACACAACATCATGCGGGAGACTCAGGAGTCCTGTTGCCAACAGGTGCACCACCAAACACTACACTGTAATGGGGACTGGTTAGACCACAGGGGCCAATGTGAGATTGGGTGGGTCAGGCCAGGCCAGAAAACCCGTTACATTTGGAGGCGCTGCTGAGAGACCTGTCAACAGGACAGGCTTTTGCTAGGTCACCTGGAAACAGGGAGAGTGTCTGCTGCCACTTTGTGCTGCGTTGGGATGGACCTAGGGGTAGTCAGGGAGCTGATGGAGAATAGTCAGTTTGCAAGGACGACCTAGGAGCCTGAAATGAGTTGGGGGTTTGGAGCCGGGCTATAGCTGTCCTAGTCACCTTGAGGCAATGCTAGTTGGCAGGATGCTTAAAGGGATAGCCTGTTAACGTGGTCAGGAATTCTGGAGAGGGTCTGCGCTAGGCTAGCCAACAGTAGGTAGACGCCCAAGTACTGCATGGAAGAGCCAGAGTACTCTAGCCCATTCCAGACCACTTACCGAAGGGAGCACAGACTGGGAAGAAGGAGATACAGCAGACACAGATAGAGTGAGCCTAGCCTGAGGTAGTGCATACACGAGTACAGCCTTCATTAGGTACACAAGGTGGTGCATCAAGGTAATCTTTATTTTACCGGTGTGGTAGCTGCCCCGCAGAGAGGAGCTCCATGTACAATAATTCTAAGTACAGTGAAAGAATGACGACCGCTAGAATGGAGGATCCGCGCGGTGTGGAAGGTCCAAGATGGCGGACGGAGGATAACAAAGAGAGCGCACATGGCGTGTGTGCGGCAGAGCAAGCGGCAAAAGGAACTTTTGCAAGCATGCTGTGGAGTGGCGCTTAAGTTGTAGCTGCGCCGTTTTTGTCCTGTATAGGGTCTAGGGACATGACCCCCGAAGACATAGAGGAGGACATTGTGATAGTGTGCGATGGAAATGGTGAAAAAGAAGTATTTGCTTGCCAGCCGGTGAGCGCTATACAAAGAGCTACATCGGTAGCTGAATTAAAAGGACATGTAAACCAAAATGGCGGTTCCCGCTTCCTTGGGAGACCGCGTGGGCTTGTTGCAGAAAATTCTGCAGTTGCAAAAGTTGCAGACAGTTGGCCGGGATTGGCGCCAAAGAAAGAACCCCACCCTGTGGGGGGTAATGGCGCAAAAGCTGTGACCATGCCCTCCAGGACTGTGAGAGGCGCGGCCTCAATTAAAGGACATCCTATCGAGCTGTGGGGTCCGCCCATAATTGCTACTAGTGGGGGCGGTTCCCTGCTGTGTCAGAGGAAGGTGGAGCTGACCAAGGGAGTGGCCGGCAACTCAACCCCTGATGGTCAGTTGCGCGGAGCCAGCTTACAGAACAGATCGTTGCTGCAAGTGACTCCTACAAAGACAATGGCCTGTCCACAAGAAGTGACTGCCATGGTATCCACTGAGCCATACTCAAAAGCAGGAGGCATACTGGTGATTCAGGTGGCGGGCACAGAGACTGTACTGGGCCTATGCCTAAAATGCAGGTTACCCGGCGGTACCGTGAACACGGCGGCATGCTGTCCGCAATGTGGCACCCAGTACCTGTGGCCGATGCCCACGTTTGTGCCAATTCCGAATATCGAACCCGCGGGGGATACGGCTAGGCTGTCCGCCGGGTCCCCCGGTGCACTGTGGAAAGAAGGTGCAGATCCCGGAGAATGGGGATCGGGGCCGGTTGTTAAGGCCGAGCCCGAGGAAAAAGGAGCGGTCGGTCAGCGTACCGACCGGGAGACAAAAAGGCGGTCACCACGAACGGTGACCCCGAGCAGACGGGAGGCGGATTCCTCCGATGAGGAACCCAGAGTGCCATCCGGTGCGGTGATCCGGCCCGTGGCAGTATCCTGTGGAGAGAACTGGAGGAGAGTGCCACTTACCGGGAGTATCGGTGAGAGGAGTCGGGTGTCGCCAGTGGAGCGGAAGGCAGAGAGACGGAGCCCTTCCATTCCTGGGACAGGCGGGTCCAGCGGTGACGGGCGATCCACGCCCACCCTGCGGAGCGGTAAGAGCAGCCCTTGTACTTACCAGGCTCTGGTGACGGCATCCGTGGAGGAGAGGCGATGTCAGGCTCAGGCGGGGCACGAGAAGGCGGCAGAGCTTCCGGACGTTATCGTGGAGGAAGAGATCCCGCATGGGGATCCATCGCAAGATGGCGGCGTATCCGGTACCGGTGATAACGTCACTTCCGGCGGAGGTAGCGGAACGACCGGAGAGAGAGCAACAACGCCTCGGCGATCGGGCAGCGGTTCCCGATCACCTGTGACCACCAAGAGCTGGCAGGCTGCGAGAAGAGCCGAGATGGGTGAGGCTCAGCCAGCGGAGAGTCCTCGCAGTGATACTGGACAATCCCAAGGTAGAGAGCGGGTCGGAACCCCGCGGATACCATTTGCCCGTCCTTACGCCCAAACCCATGCCCTAGATAAAGCCCCTGTAACAGTCACCTTTTCCCGTGGGTCCACGTCCAGTTTGGGGATGTCGGGAGGGTCCCAGGGAACCAGTGAGGAACGGACTGGGGAGAGACTGGCAAGCTACACATCTGACGATGGGTCGGTGGATGGAGGGTATTCGGGGGAGACGTCTGAGTCCAGCTGGAGGTCTAAATTGGCCATAGTTAAGTTGGAAGTAAGGCCAAGGAGTGAGAGGTGGTCTAACTCCCGATCTACAGGGACATCGGGAGTGTCTTCCTGGGGGGACACAGAGGAGGGAGATTCCTTAGAGTCCGAGCCTGAGAAGGTTAGGGAGACTCGGTGGTGGGCCCCATTATTTGAGGGTTATGTGGGGTGGATGGACCGCACTCGTTTCCTTCTGCAAAGGGAAGATGTAGTGGACTACTGGTGGGCTAGAGGGGAATTTACACCGGAGAAACACCAAAAAGAGATGCAGGAGCGGTGGATCCAAATTTGCCACGGCAGTATCAAGCCCAAGGGTCCTGGAATACTGAATGACCCCGTAGACCCAGATGAGCCCCTGTCTTGGGTATTAGCAGGGAGAGCAGGGAACGCTAACTTGACAAGGTGTAGCCAGGCTGAGAGGGCTATTACTGTGCAGTACAAATATTCCCATGGCCTGGAATATCCCTACGTCCCAGTACCCCTCATGCAGGAGATTGAGGAGAATAGGGACAGATGGCTACGAGAGACCATACAGGAATATATGGTCAATAAGGGGGGTGCCATTAAGGGAGCTAGAGCTGAGGAGAGGATAGAGCACCTTATGCGGGTGGGGAGCATAGGCAGGAGTGTCTATAAACATAAGGTAGTGTACCGGCCTGAGAGAGGGTCGTCGTGCGACTATAGCGTGACCGTCCTGGATATGGGGGGTCGGGAAGTCAAGAAACCTGATCCTCGCCACTATTATTAGGGGGGGAACAGGATGGCTGTTGCGCAGGCTAGTGGCTGCTGGTCAGGGCTCGCTTGGCGCAATATGTTGTGAATCTGTAATGTTATACTAATTATGTGTGTCATCCATTTTACAGTGCTTCCTGAAGAAAGGTACTTCAAATTTAGGTCCCAGCCGGGGACGGTGGGATTCACCAGGGGGAGAATGTAATCATGCTGTAAAATGGCTGCAATCATCTCTCCTGCTGACAGTAAGGCCTAGTAAGTTATGGGCATGCCAGCAGTAATTATGGAGGTTTGCCCTCACACCTTGGTGAGGTGCCCTATATATGGATGGGAGTGGTCACATGCTCTGAATCCATGATTAGTGATGTCAGAGTTGTGCCAGCCCCCAGAGGATACATAAGGCACAACACTGTTCAAAAGTTAGGAGTTGCTGAGTTGTTGGAGGAGTAGAGATCAGTAGGTTGGTGGTAGAAGGACCAAGTCTGGGTGCAGACTTGGAAGAATACCGCTTATGACACTGTGACCAGGGACCTGGCACAGGGACTGTCCCTGACTATCCCTACGCGGAGATAGGTGATCCCCAATTAAGGAGAGGCTACCTTTCAAAGGGAAGTGCGGTGAACATGAGCGGCTGAGTACAACTACTGTGAAGGGCAGCTGGCCCGCCACGAGCAATAAAGATGATCCTGTTAAACTATACCCTCGTGTGTAAGTGTGGAGTGATTACACAGAGGGGTACACCACAGAGGAGTTCCTCACCAGGACCATCCACAAGCGGACGCTGGGATCCTGATGAGGTGGAGGCGCTGCACTGGATATAGGTAGGACTCAAGCACACTACCTCAGCTACCTATCTGGGTTGGCAATCCCCACACTCATGCGGGAGACTCAGGAGTCCTGTTGCCAACAGGTGCACCACCAGACACTACACTGTAATGGGGACTGGTTAGACCACAGGGGCCAATGTGAGATTGGGTGGGTCAGGCCAGGCCAGAAAACCCGTTACACCTGCATGTACTGTATGTGCCAACATAGAACACAAATGTTTATAATTGCCAACCAAAAACACCTTCTGAAGGTGTTTATTAACCCCCAACCAAAGTAGAAATATCCCATTGCACACTGTACATATAGTGATGTTTGCTATACTGCAGGTTGCATATTATGTTAGTAGGTTTTTCACAGCACATCGTTTAACATAATGGGGCACAGGAAGGCCTGCGGCTTTCTGTTTTGTAGATTTCATGGAGAGGAAGAACTAATGCACTTTGGATTTTCAGAAAAAAAGAAGATTTATTGTAGCTAAAAACTTCAACCGACGTTTTGACAACCGATGCAGCCTTTATCAAGGGTATGATATGTGTCTGACACTCAAGGGTCCAGTCTTTATAGTGCTCATAACAGCCCAGGTCCCAGGAGAATTCAATTCCGTTCAGATGGTCGATATCCACTGAAGACATTGCAATATTTCTTCATTTTGCAGACGTCATGCCCCCATCTCTCTTACGCCTCCTCTCTCGTTATCACTTTCTCTCTTAGCCCATCTCTATCTTACTCCCCCTTTCTCTTACTTATCTCTCTCTCGCTCTCTTTTTCTCTCTCACTCTCTCTTTCTCTCTCTCTCTCTTACTGGTCTCTCTCTCACTTACTCCCCATCTCTCTCTCTTACTCCCCTCTCTCACTCCTCTCTCTCTCTCTTACTCTACCAATATCTCTTTCTCTTACTCCTTCCTTTCTTTCTCTTATTCCCCCTCTTTCTCTCACTCCCCCACCTCTCTCTCTCTTACTACCCCTATATATTTCTCGCTCTCTCTTACTCCCCCACTCTCTCTCTTACTCCACGATCTGTCTCTCTTACTATGCTCTCTCTTTCATACTCCCTTCTCTGTCTTTCTTACTCCCCCTATCCATCAATTTCTCCCCTCCTCTCTCTCTCTGTTACTCCCATCTCTCTCTCTTTCTCCCATCTCTCTCTCCCTCTTACTCCCATCTCTCTCTCTCTCTTACTCCTACCCCTCTCTCTCTCTCTTACTCCTACCCCCCTCTCTCTCTCTTACTCCTACCCCTCTCTCTCTCTCTCTTACTTCTACCCCCCCCTCTCTCTCTCTCTCTCTCTCTCTCTCTCGCTCTATTACTCCTCTCTCTCTCTCATCCCCCCTCTCTCTTAATTCCACCCCTTTCTCTTACTTCCATCTCCCTCCTATCTCTCTCTTTCTTAATCCCGTCTCTCTCTCTCTTACTTCTAACCTCCTCTCTCCATTACTCTCTAATCCTCCCTCCCCCTCTATGTCTCTTACTCTCCCTTCTTTCTCCCTCTCACCCCCTCTAGCTCTCTCTGACTCCCCTCTCTTTCTTACTCCCTCCCTCTATCTCTCGCTCTTACTCTCCCCCATTTCTCTCTCTCTTACTCCCCCTCTCTCTAACTCCTACCACTCTCCCTGACTTCAACCACTTTCTCTCTTTCTATCTCTCTCACTCCTTCCTCTCTTTCTTACTCCCACAACTCTCTCTTACTCTCCCCAACTCTCTCTTACTCCCCCTTTGTCCCTCTTAATCCCCCTCTCTCTTTCTCTGCCCTCTCACTCTTACTCCTCCTCTCTCTCATCCTCCCACCCCTTTCTCGCTTTTACTCCCCCCTCTCTCTTACTCCTACCCCTCTCTCTCTCTCATACTCCCTCCTCTCTCTTTCTCTTCTAATCCTCCTCTCTCTTACTTCAACCCTCTCTCTCTCTTACTCCCATCTCTCTCTCTCTCCTATCTCTCTCTTTCTTAATCCCATCTCTCTCTCTCTCCCTCCCTCGCTCGCTCGCTCGCTCGCTTTCTCTCTCACTCCCCCCCTCTCTCTCTCTCTCTCTCTCTCTCTCTCACTCCCCCCTCTCTCTTTTTTTTCTCTCTTACTATAGTCTCTAAATAGTTGGCAAATGGCACAAATATTTACATAGGGAGTACAAAATATCTTCAGATTACATGACATTATGATTTTGTGCATCAAATTTTCCCCATAATCCAAAACCTTGTCATAAATATTCCCAGCATTAAGGTTTTTTTTTTTAAATAACTCTGTAAAGTACTGCTTACATTGGCTGTTGCTATGTAAATAAAAATACAGAAACAAAACATGGCCATGCTGTGTAATGTTTTGTTTTCTAGTTACTCTGGACTATTATCTGTAAAATGTGTACTGTAATCTGTTAGTGTAAATATAGGTGTGCAGTTAACTTTTACAGGCTGTGGAAGTTTAGTTTGATTTAGTTTGATAAGGCACAGGTAGAGGGCAAGTAATAATGTTCCCAACTTGATAAGACCACTACTAACAGGTTTTCCAAACCAAAATTATTTCTTGTGGCCTTAAAAATGTGCTTGAACATAAAAGAGGGTGTTATCAAACATGCTACACTAGAAGTGTGGCTCAATGAGTAAAAACACTGACTATTTAAATGGTGACACTAAGTGTGAGTTACGGGAACCTGGTTCAATTCCTGCTGTTAGCTCCTTGTGACCTTGTAACCACTGCACTGTAATTGTGAAGTGCTTTACGTCCAAGTTATTATTATTAGGAGTCCTGACTGTTTATGTTTTTCTAATGTGAAATTAATATACTGTAAATTGGATTTTCTCCACCATTCACACGTCTTTTAAGACCAAGCAAGCATGACAACACTTATTTACGAGGGTTGTTTGACAGTTATGAAAGACCTAATGCAAATAGAAAGGGATTGGCCTGAATACCATACATCAAACATGATGATCAACTATAAATAATCTATATGAAACTAAGGGATTATACACTTGTTCTTTAATCATAGTACTTGAAGCTGTTATATTGGCAATGTTAACAAAGACAAACGGATATAAGAGTAAGACTTTCATTAGAACCTGTGAATGGAATTCTTTTTAATGATAATTTCACTTGCCTACTCAGTGTTCTTTAGATCTTAAAAAACACTGGATTAGGCCAATTATTGTCATGGTAACAGAAAGAAAAGGAATCACTTAAAACGGGTCTCCAATAGCAAGAACCGTTAGCATTCGGTAAGTAGCCTTCAATAGACGTTGACATCTGCTATTCATTTGTTGTTTTAGGATTGTAGAAAGCAGGATAATTGGAAATACTACAGTGTTCTGGGAACATATTGAGTGAAACAGCTCTTAAGAGTTATTTGAATATTGGTCTATTTATCCCTAAAGCATTTAGTATGTACCTGCTTTGTCCATTTAGAAACTGGACAAGTTAGTTGATGGAAAGCTGTCTAAACTGAATAGCTAGCAAGCAATGAATGCTGAAAGGAAGGATCTACATATTAATCTAGGGTCAGCTAGCCTTCTATTGCAGTTTGAAAGAATTGCTTTGCACATAGTAAAAGTTAAGCAAAGAAATGGGTTTGTATTTGATTTAAGGAATACGCATTTTGACCACTGCACACTGAAGATGTATTGTACGGTCTTCACTGTAGTGTGAAAATAGGTCTCTAGTGAAGTCAAATAAAAAAGTTAGAAGCAAACTTTTAAGAAAACGAGTCAACATAAAGAAAGAGATGTTCAATTTTCATCTGAGGATTTAGGTTTCGTTACCAGGATATCAATGTATAAAGGGGCCAGTTGAAACTGCTGTAAAGTACACTCATCCATCCAGCCAATGCATATGAACAAATCCGTGAAATTTATTTGCTGTGAAAAAAATGTAAATAAGTTTTTCAGAGCAATAGAAACAGAAACATTCTGCTATTTAGGTGTACCATTGTGTAGGTCAGGTTAGTTGCTACTTTTTTTTATGAAGACGTGAAAAACCAAGTCAAATATAGATTTTGTATCTTTGAACCGATGAGATAGAAGAATGGTAGATTTTAGATTGTGATTATACAGTGGCGGCCACCTTTAGTCTCCTGCGGCCGCCACCGCGGGATTTTTAAAAGCGCGTGCAGACGCGGGCTTTTTTCCTTCAGTTTCGGCGCCGCGGGCGCTTTCAATGTTCAGCGCCATTAGCGCTGAACAGGAGATGCGGCTGGCGTGCGGCCAAGTTCGGCAGAAACAGCAAACATCCCCGTATTAATATGGTGATGTTGGAGGTTTAAGGGGGCTGTGACAGTAGTTATTTTAGATGAAATTGTAGTTTACAGAGCTTTTGAAACCAACAACAAATTAATGGGCCTCATTCACTAAACAGTGATAAGTGGCTTAATGCACGTTAAATGCAAATTATGTGACAGCTTCCATTTTTTTCAAAGGATGTGACGTCTCAGAAAGGGAGTTATGTCACATCCTTAAAACAAATAGAAGCTGTCACATGGTTTACTACAACCAATCTGAATGGGGGTGTGCCATGTGATGCCTCACATGGAATACAGGCATACCCCGCTTTAAGTACACTCACTTTAAGTACACTCGCGAGTAACTACATATCGCCCAATAGGCAAACGGCAGCTCACGCATGCGCCTGTCATCACGTCCTGAACAGCAATACCGGCTCCCTACCTGTACCAAAGCTGTGCGCAAGCGGGGAGACTATAGAGCCTGTTACAAATGCGTTATTTACATCAGTTATGCACGTATATAACGATTGCAGTACAGTACATGCATAGATAAGTGGGAAAAGGTAGTGCTTCACTTTATGTACATTTTCGCTTTACATACATGCTCCGGTCCCATTGCGTACGTTAATGCGGGGTATGCCTGTATAAAGTCCAACAAATATCGAGATACACTGGCAAGAGCTAAGCTCCTTGTGGGACAGTCTTTCTGTACACCCCTGACATTGGGTCATCTCTACCCGGTTGGCAACATATAATGAAGATAAAGATAATGAAGACTACATGAGTGACCCCAGCTTGTATGCACAATACACCTCTGACATTGGCTCATCTCCACCCGTTTGGCAAAGTTTATAATGAAGGTAAATATAATGTACTATACAGTATTAACTTTAATTCCCCTGGGGGGCACTAGATTTTCTGGGGGGGGGGGGTCGCTGCAGTTATAGAGGTCTCGTGCTCTCCCCCCGGGAATGTAATGCAAGGGGATCTCACGAAGCCTTCATAATACACTCTTCCCTTCCAGCAACGCGTCGTCATGGTAACCCGGCGTCAAATTACATGGCAACATGACGTCACATGACCATGTGTGTCATTTGATGCCGGGGTCGAGCAGGGGGGGGGGGCGCGAGGCGCAAAGGAGAGCAGCCTGGTAGAGTGTACTGTATGCCTGCCATAGCCCATCAATGCTTGTACACATGCACACTAGAGCGTGACTTGATGCATGCACACTACCGGAATTTATAGCATATTTTTTTTCCCTCCAGAAACGAATCTTTGAAATTGAGTGTCAAAAGATAAGAAGGAAGTTTGATGGAACTCTAATATTGTTTTTTTAAAACGTTGCCTTTTTTTACTTTTATACAGTCAGTATCACCAGCTTCACGCTTTTAAATCTTTGCCACACTACAGTATTATTTTGGACAACACACTATGCACTGTGATTCAATTAGATGTCATAACCTGTAATAACATTTCACACAGAGATGTTGATTGATTTTATTCCACTTCATGGTTAATGGAAAACATTAAGTGATGCTTGTTTTTACATATTTAATCAATGTTAAAGCTGCAGTTCAAGCAATATCCTGCATGTGTGTTTTTTTTTTTAATAAATCAGTTCTGTATTAAGAAAAAATACTTTTAGCATTTTCTGTTTAAAAAACAACAACTTTGAAAGACCAATTTTCTTGTAATCTATTTTAACAAGCATGTTTGTTCCTATAGCAACAATTTGCTAAGGTACAGCCCCTTCATGTCCTGTCACAAACCCTGGCACACCCCTTTGTGAGCCCTGCCCTCCCTCTTTGTAAACGTGCACGAGTATGATCTTTCCCAGCACATTCAGTGAAGCAGGAGAAAAGATCAGACATGCATAGTAGATTTCAAACTTATTCCAGTGTTTTTTCCATAAATTTCACGTGTATATAATGTAAAATTGTAAAAACTCATTTTATTGCAAATGTGTATATGTAAATGTGTACAATTTAGATGTATATGTATGTTATTGAAATGTGGAGTGAGGGGGTAATTAAATACACACACAATACACTTCCACTACAGATAGATAGATAGATAGATAGATAGATAGATAGATAGATAGATAGATAGATAGATAGATAGATAGACAGACATATACACACACACACACACATTATATGCCCCGATGGCATACATCCAAGAGTTCTCAAGGAGTTAAGCTCAGTAATAGCAAAACCATTATATTTAATATTCAAGGACTCAATTTCCACAGGCTCAGTACCACAAGATTGGCGTAAAGCAGATGTGTCCCTATATTTAAAAAGGGAGCTAGATCACAACCGGGAAATTACAGACCTGTAAGCCTGACTTCAATAATAGGGAAACTACTTGAAGGTTTAATACGGGATAATATTCAGGAATACCTAATGGAAAACAAAATTATTAGTAATAGTCAGCATGGATTTATGAAGGATAGATCTTGCCAAACTAACCTTATTTGTTTCTTTGAGGAGGTAAGTAGGAATTTAGACCAGGGTAATGCAGTTGATGTGGTCTACTTAGATTTTGCAAAGGCTTTTGATACGGTTTCACACAAGAGGTTAGTGTACAAAATAAAGAAAATTGGACTCAGTAATAATATATGCACCTGGATTGAAAACTGGTTAAAGGACAGACAACAGAGGGTTGTCATAAATGGAACTTTTTCAGGTTGGGCTAAAGTCGTGAGTGGAGTACCTCAGGGATCGGTACTGGGACCCCTGCTTTTTAACTTGTTTATTAATGACCTTGAGGTTGGCATCGAGAGCAAAGTCTCCATCTTTGCTGATGATACTAAATTGTGTAAGATAATAGAATCAGAGCAGGATGTAATTTCTCTTCAGAAGGACTTGGAAAGACTGGAAACGTGGGCAGGTAAATGGCAGATGAGGTTTAATACAGATAAATGTAAGGTTATGCATTTGGGATGCAAGAATGAAAAGGCGACTTACAAATTAAATGGAGATATATTAGGGGAATCCTTGATGGAGAATGATTTAGGAGTGCTTGTAGACAGCAGGCTTAGCAATAATGCCCAATGTCATGCAGTAGCTGCAAAGGCAAACAAGATCTTATCTTGCATCAAACGGGCAATGGATGGAAGGGAAGTAAACATAATGATGCCCCTTTACAAAGCATTAGTAAGACCACACCTTGAATATGGAGTACAATTTTGGGCACCAATCCTAAGAAAAGACATTATGGAACTATAGAGAGTGCAGAGAAGAGCCACCAAATTAATTAAGGGGATGGACATTCTAACTTATGAGGAGAGGTTAGCTAAATTAGATTTATTTACATTAGAAAAGAGGCGTCTAAGAGGAGATATGATAACTATATACAAATATATTCAGGGACAATACAAGGAGCTTTCAAAAGAACTATTCATCCCACGGGCAGTACAAAGGACTCGGGGCCATCCCTTAAGGTTGGAGGAAAAGAAATTTCACCAGCAACAAAGGAAATGGCTCTTTACAGTAAGGGCAGTTAAAATGTGGAATTCATTACCCATGGAGACTGTGATGGCAGATACAAAAGATTTGTTCAAAAAAAGGTTGGACATCTTTTTAGATGGGAAAGGTATACAGTGATATACCAAATAGGTATACATGGGAAGGATGTTGATCCAGGGATTAATCCGATTGCAAATTCTTGTAGTCAGGAAGGAATTAATTTTTCCCCTTAATGGGGTTTTTTGTTTGCCTTCCTCTGGATCAATAAGTAAGTATAGATATAGGATAAAGTATTTGTTTTCTAAATTTAGCATAGAAAAACCTTGAGGGAGGAAAGTGGAGCACTGCGCTGGGATATGGTAATCAGGAACCGGCACACAGTTGAATAAAACTAATTTATTAAGTGACTGCGTGAGACACCAAAAGATAGGACAACTTCCTACTCTGACGCGTTTCGGGCTAAGCCCTTTGTCAAAGACATAAACCCCACATACAAAAGTTTTGATTTAAATACACAATTTACTTGATTGATGCCGTCCGTGACCGGAAGTGTCGTAAGCGGAACTGACTGGAAGTCTCGCGAGACTAACCGGCAAACCGGAGTAACAGGAGACAATCCAAGTACAAGTCACAGCGCCACCTGGCTTGGAGGACGGCAATCAATAGGATGACACACAGACTAACACATGAATATTCAGCAAAACGGCAGCCCTATACAATTCTCAAGGCAATGAAGATACCTATCAAGTCCCTCAAAAAAGATGACAATAATCCCATATAATATGCCAAGGCAAAAGGAAGGGAATATGGGATAAGGGCCCAAACTGAATACACAACAAACAATATGTTAAAAAAATAGAAATCTAAAGTTAAAAGAAAAGGGGAAGAATAATTGATGGAGAGATATATATCCATACAGGAAAACATTAATCAAAAATAAAATAATTAATACCTGAATATAGATCATACAATAATATATATATATCTCTGTACAAAAACCGACATAGGAGTAAGTACCCCATATAGCGTCCTGAGACCAGTATAGTAATACTATAAAATATAAGTTCACATAGAATAAGCTATTTCATAGAAAAAACCTAATTAAGATTTATCATGACCAAATATCATTGAACTATGTAACGTATAAACATACAAAGATAGTAAATGTAGTACGTGTAGAAAAATCTGATACAAAGTCAATAATAAACAATCAATACATGTTATCAAAAACCAGAAAAATACATTAATATAAGCAGCGAAGGATGAACACCATTGTCACTGAGACAAAAAATGCTTCAGTTCGCAATACTTGTTCATCCCTCGCGGAGACAATGATCCCAGAGAATGTATCCAGAACATTTCTCTGCGGTTAAGGATATTTTCTCTATTGCCACCTCTGACAGGTGCCCTGATATTCTCAAGGGCACTAAAGGAAAAATTTGATTCAAACTGCCAGAGGGACATGCAGAGAAATGTCTAGAAACTGGGTATCTGTCATCCTTCTGTTTAATGGATCTCAGATGCTCAGATATCCTTTGTTTCAGGGGGCGTATAGTCCTCCATATATACCTACTGCCACAGCCGCATCTAAGCATGTATACAACAAAATTAGAATTGCATGTCATCAAGGATCTAATTTTTAAACTTTCCTTAGTATGAATATTTTTAATCTGTTTAAGTGGAGTTGCATACCTACACATATTGTAATTTCCACATTTTTGGAACCCTCTAATTTTGGTAGTAGCATTGGTCTTGTTGTAAGTCTGTACCAAACTAGGTGATAAATAGTGTCCCAGGGTTTTAGCCCTTCGAAATACAAATTTAGGAGGTGTCTTAATGCATGTCTTAAGTTCCTCATCAAGTTTTAGTACATTCCAATGTTTTAGGATAATATTGCAAATTTGTTTAGATTGTCTACTATAAGTAGATATGAATAATGGCGTTGAATCTCTAGAGAACTAATCTCTAGTTTTTTTATTAGATTTTAAAAGTACTTTGCGATCAACATGTAAAGCATGGGTATATGCCGAGTCAATGTTCAATTTACTATAGCCCCTAGAAAGAAATCTGTTTTTAAGATCAACAGATCTATCAATAAAGGCTTGTTCCGTCGAACAGACCCTGCGTAAACGCAAAAATTGCGCCTTAGGTATGCCTTTTATTAAGATACTGGATGTGCACTGCTGGCTTGGAGAAAGGAATTGCGAGAATTAATCTTACGGTAAAGGTCTGTTTGAATGTTACCGTCCATATCGATATATAGACAGACATCTAGATAATTAATATGATGTCTGTCAGATTCAAATGTGAATTTGAGATTGTAGATGTTATTGTTGAGGTAGTCAATAAACAAAACCAATTCCATATTGCTACCTTTCCAAATCAGGATCAAATCGTCTACAAAACGACGGTAGAAAATAATATTTGATCGATATGGATTGTTGTCCCCAAAAATAAATAAAGCCTCCCAGAAACCCATAAAAAGATTTGCGTATGATGGGGCAAAAGAGGTGCCCATTGCAGTGCCCCGTGTTTGAAGATAATAAGTGGAATCAAAAAGAAAATAATTGTGATGTAATAAAAATGAAATAGCCTCCATAATAAAAATAATTTGTGCTGGTGATAAAGAAGATTTGTCCAAAAAAAATTGTGTGGCCTGAATACCTTGTGCATCACAAATAGTAGTATATAATGACGTGACATCTAAAGTACCCCATGTGTATTGTGTACACAAAGTGAGTGTGGAAATAGTGTTAAGAAAATCAGAAGAATCCCTAAGAAAAGAAGGGAGATTGTGAACAAGTGGCTGTAGAAATGAATCCACGTACCTAGATAGACCATCTCCCAAAGATCCAATGCTTGAAATAATGGGTCTACCCGGAGGGCAGACAAAAGATTTATGGATCTTTGGGAGATGGTGAAATATAGGTACAATGGGGTGTGTAATATTGAGAAATGAGGACTCATTATCATTTAAAACTCGCAATTCCTTTCCCAAGTCGATGAGGGTCAGATATTCAACAAGAAAATGTTTAGTCGGGTTAGATCCAAGTTTCTGATAAGAACTCTGATCACCCAATTGTCGTAGGGCTTCCAAAATGTAGTTGTCTACATGTTGTACGACTATGGCACTGCCTTTATCAGCTTTTTTAATAATGAAGTCTTTGTTCCTTTTCAGACTCTCAAATTCTATTAATTATTCCCTGGATAGATTATTATAACCAGTAGGGGAACAAGTAAAACCTCTTGCCAAGAGCTGTAGATCCCTCTCTACTAACCTTTCAAAACTTTGAAGGAAAGGTCCTTTTGTAAAAGTAGGATAGAAAATAGATCTACTTTTAAAGGAAGAATATTGTGTACCTACCAGAAATAGAGATGGATCTACATCACCGGAGCAATCAGAATCTTGTGTTACCTGCTCTTGTAGTAGATCATTAAGATCCTGTAAGGCTGCTTGTTCTTTAAAGGAAGAAAGACTCATAGATGGATTAACATGACATATAGAGGTATCCCGTATGACATTAGTATCAATCAAAGGTATATCATCTGATTTCTTACAGAAGAATGTTTTAAGGGATAATTTCCTCATAAACCTTTGTAGGTCTATGGTAGTGTCGAATAATTCAAAATTATCACTTGGGACGAAATTCAATCCTCGATTGAGGAGTGTTATGGCACCTTTTGACAAAGGAATGCCAGAAATATTTATAACAATATTTTTATCCGGGTCTAACGGATCTTTTTCCTTTTTGAGGGGGTGCCATTTTTTCTTCGATCGTCTAGTCCTCGCTCCCCGTTTTTTGGCTCATAGTCGTCATCATTAGTAGAAGAATGTGTATAAGGTTTCTTGGATCTCTGTTGATCTTTAGACCTGAAAATTTCATCACCAGATGATTCACCATTTATTTCCTTCATCACTTCTGGAAAAAGAAATAGTCTGATATTTATTATCACTGTCAGATAAATAAGAAATACTAGAGATCTCGTGATGTCTACTCTTAAGAATTGATTTGGATGGACCTTGTTTGTTGGATTGTCCTCCTTTTTTATTGTGACCTTTATTAATAAATTTAACATAGGTTGAACTTGATGGACCTACGTCTTTTTTCAACCTCATCTACTATGTAACTATGTAACTATATAACTGTATATATATGTGTGTGTATATATATATATATATATATATATATATATATATATATATATATATATATATATATATATATATATGTGTGTGTGTGTGTGTGTGTGTCTGTATATATATTGTTACGCCGGTGCTGCCCGCAGACCAGACCCGTCCCCTGAGCTGAAGGGGGAAGTGGTAATACACGCACCCACAGCAAAGGGAGCGTGTCCGGAGTGTGGTATGAAGCATTACCAGGCCAGGTGTAGTAAGGTGGACAATACTTGCCGGTACCAGTTGTAGAGATAGAGTGAAGGATGCCTCGCCGAAGTAAGGGAGTGGAGAGTGGAGATAGGTCGTTGTCCAAGCCGTGTTCAAGGGGTTGCCAGAGTGAGCGTTGTCCAAGGAATGCCGAGATCGAGAGCCAGAGGGGGTAGTCGTACAAGCCGCGTCAGAACCTGTGAAAACACTGAGAGAATCCAGAAGTACTTCCATACAGAGACTATGTCGAGCAAAGACTGAGAGCAGAGAAGAGCTAGATAAAGCAGGAAGGTCCAATTAGGAACGGAGGCGGGACAGGATGAGCTACAGGGAGACACTGCAGATTGGTGCAGGCATAACAGGCCAGGTGAGTCTTGTTGGTAACCTGAGTATGCCTGTGCAGTGTGCGGGGGCAGAGCCTGAGGTCCGGGGATGGGAAGAAGAGTGTGCAGACTGAGCGTGCTCCGTAACTCGTGTATGCGCGTGAACCGAGCCAGTGGATGGTGCAGGTGTGCGTGCAGATATGCGTGCAGGAGGACGTGGGCGCGCCCGGCGCAGAGCAGAGGAATCGCCGAGGGGAGTGATCCCGCGACGGCGGCAGGGGCGAGGAGCCGTGGAGGCCAGTAAGGCAGGTTTGTTTTGTGTGTCCAGGGACTCCCTGCAGGAAGGGGGTGCTTTGTGTGGGGAGCGTGGAGAACGCCGATTCCTGACAGTACCCCCCTCTTCAGGAACGGCCTCAGGACGATCCAAGAACGGTTTCTCTGGAAACTTTTTCCTGAAGGACTTAAGAAGGGCCGGGGCATGAATGTCCTTTTAAAGGTACCCAGGATCTCTCTTCAAGGCCAAAGCCCTTCCACTGCACCAAGAACTGGAGCTGACCCCTGGATTGGCGAGAATCCAAAAGAGAGTGAACTTCATATTCCTCGCTATTTTGTATAGTAATGGGATCCGGTTTACGAGTCTGATCCGGAAAGAAGTGACTGGAGATAAATAGTTTTAAGAGGGACACATGAAAGACATTGGGAATCTTCATACTGGGTGGTAGTTGGAGCCGGTATGCCACGGGATTGATTTGTTCGCAAATAGGGAAGGGACCCAGGAACTTAGGTGCCAGTTTAGGAGATGGTACCTTGAGGTGGATATTCTTAGAGGAGAGCCATACCAAATCCCCTGGTTTGTAACTGGGCGCCAAACGACGACGACGATCGGCCTTTAGTTTCGATCTGCAGGAGGAGTTGAGAAGGGAAGACTGAATCCTGGACCATGCGGTTTGGATGGAAGAAATGCGTTCATCTACGGCTGGTACTCCAGAAGGGATGTTGGGTATGGGAAGACAGGGAGGATGGAACCCATAATTTATAAAGAAGGGTGACTCCCGGGTGGACTCGTTTTTGGCAGAATTGATGGCATACTCTGCCCAAGAGAGGAGTTGAGCCCAATCATCCTGGAAATCGGATATGAAACATCTCAGGTACTTCTCCAGGGACTGATTTATTCTCTCCATTTGTCCATTGGACTGAGGATGATAGGCGGAAGAGAAAGAAGAAGAGATGCCCAATCTCTTCGTGAAAGCTCTTCAAAATTTGGATACGAACTGAGAACCTCTGTCAGAAACAATGGACGAAGGGATCCCATGAATTCCGAAAATCTGCTCCGTAAAGATATCAGCAAGGGCGGGGGAGGTGGGTAATCCTTTAAGTGGAATGAAATGGGACATCTTCGAGAACCTGTCCACGACCACCAAGATAGTGTTCATTCCTCTGGACCTGGGCAACTCCACGATGAAGTCCATCGAAATGTGGGACCAGGGGCGGTCGGGAACTGGAAGGGGTAACAGAAAACCCTGAGGCTTTTGACGGAGAGTCTTGCTTTGCGCGCACGTGGGACAGGCGCTGGTAAACTCCAGAATATCTTGAGACATCCTTGGCCACCAGAAATTCCGACGAATGAGATCAGTAGTCTTCTTAAAACCTGGATGACCTACAGATTTAGAGGAGTGACCCCAAGACAGGACCTCTGGAACAAATTTGGAAGGTACAAAGAGTTTTTTGTCGGGAACGACTAAGTCCTTGGGAATGCGTCTCTGGGAGTGCAAAATCTGGTCAAGATTCTTGAAAGAAGAATCCTCTCATGCGGAAGGATAGTCTCCAAAGATTCCTCTGGCCTCTCTTCAGAAGAATGTATACGGGAGAGTGCGTCTGCCTTTATGTTTTTGGTCCCGGGGATATAGGAAAGGTGAAAATCGAATCGAGAAAAAAAAAGAGCCCAACGAGCCTGTCGTGGACCAAGGCGTCGAGCGTTCTCTATGTAAAGAAGGTTCTTGTGGTCCGTGAGAATAGTAAACGGCTCTTTCGACCCCTCCAGCAGGTGTCTCCACTCTAGAAGAGCCATCTTCACGGCCAGAAGTTCCCTGTTACCCACGTCATAGTTCCTCTCGGCAGACGAGAATTTCTTGGAAAAATATGCACAGGGATGTAACTTATCTTGGGGCGTGGGTCTCTGAGAAAGAACGGCACCAGCGCCGCAATCAGAAGCGTCGACCTCCAGGACGAAGGGAAGTTCAATGTTGGGATGAAGGAGAATAGGTGCGGATATAAAGGCTTCCTTGAGTGTCTCGAAGGCGGATATGGCCTCGGATGACCAAGCTCATCAAAGGATCAGCTCCTTTTTTGGTGAGCGCAGTAAGGGGTGCCACAATGGTGGAAAAACTCAGTATAAACTTACGATAATAATTAGCGAACCCTAAAAAACGTTGTATGGCCTTGAGAGAGTTGGGTCTTGGCCATTCAGTGACTGCTTGAAGTTTACCGGAGTCCATCATAAAGCCCTAGTCGGAAATAATGTACCCCAGGAACGGAGTAGAGGTCTGATGAAAGGTGCACTTCTCCAGTTTGGCGTACAAGAACGTAGGAGGTGTGGCGTATATGGTCCTGGAGATCTTTGGAAAAAATCAGGATATCATCCAAGTATACAATAACAAAAATATTGAGTACCTTACGAAAGACGTCGTCGATGAAATCCTGGAAGACAGCGGGAGCATTACATAAGCCGAAAGGCATTACCAGATATTCGTAGTGTCCACTACGCGTGTTGAAGGCCGTCTTCCATTCATCCCCCTTCCTGATGCGCACCAAGTTAGAGGCACCACGTAGATCCAACTTGGAAAAAATCTTGGCCCCCTGTAATTTATCGAACAGTTCAGTAATAAGGGGAAGGGGGTAATGATTTTTAATTGTTATGTGGTTTAAACCCCTGTAGTCGATGCAAGGCCTCAATGACCCGTCCTTTTTCTTGACGAAGAAAAACCCAGCCCCTGCTGGGGAATTGGAGTGACGAATAAAGCCTTTCTTGAGATTCTCCTGGATATATTCATCCATAGCGTGAGATTCTGGTAACGACAAGGGGTAGGTCTTGGACTTGGGTAGGGAGTAACCTAGAACTAGGTCGATCGGACAATCGTATGTCCTGTGTGGCGGCAAGAGGTCTGACTGTACCTTATTGAAAACGTCCTGGAATTGATGGTAAACGGAAGGTAGAATAACTTCGGGAACAGAGGTATTGGCCAGCAGTTGATGAGTCTCGCCTGACCTCGGCCTCCAGGAAATGGGAGCAGAGGAAGTCCAGTCAATGAGAGGATTGTTAAGCTGTAGCCAAGGAAGACCAAGGGTGATGGGTATCCCAGGAGCGTGAATGGCATCGAGAACTAAAATCTCCTTGTGCAGATGTGAGGACAGAAGCAAGGGAGCCGTCTCTAAGGAGATGTGGGCCGGGGTAAGAGGACGTCCATCGATACCGACGAGTGCGATGGGAACCTTCTTTCTCACGAGTGGTATGCGGTTTAACCTGGCGAATTCAAGATCCACGAAGTTTCCTCCAGCTCCTGAGTCAATGAAAGCGGCAGTAGAAGTCTTGAACTTATCGCCTGAAAGGGAGACTGGAAATGTAAGTTTCTTAGGGAGTTCACCTTTAGAAAGGGGACGTGGAGATATTACACCCAGAGAGAGCCCCTCTGTACTCACTGGGTGTTCCCGTTTCCCGGACGCCGTGGACACTCCCGAACCAGATGTTCCATGGATCCGCAGTAGAAACACAATCCCCCGGCATGGCAGAACTGCCGTATCGGTGTGCGGATGCGTTGTACCCCCAATTGCATTGGCTCTGGCAACTCCAGTGCAGGACGAAGAGGTATGGTAGCTTGGGGGGAGCAGAAGTGTTGCTGGGAGTACTGGAGAACGGAACTTGAAAGTTATGGAAGCGAGTGCGCTGACGCTCAGAGCGGCGTACCTGGATACGTTGATCCACTCGGACAGCCAAATCAATGAGGACCTCCAATTGATTCGGCCTGGATTGGCGAGAGAGTTCGTCCTTGATGGGATCTGCCAGGCCTTGCAAGAATACGGAGACGAGAGCCTCTTGTCCCCAGTTAGTCTCGGCTGCTAGAGTCCGGAATTCCACAGCATACTGTGTCACCATTCGCCTTCCCTGAGTGATCTGGAGGAGAGAAACAGATGCCATCTCCCGACGAGCGGGAGAATCAAATACTCGTTGAAACTCGGCTTTAAATGCCGGGTAATCTTGGGTAAGGTCAGAACGTCGCTCCCAAACCGGGGAAGCCCAAGCCAGGGTGCTGCCAGTGAAGAGGTTATAAATGTAGGCTACCTTCTTGCGATCAGTATTGTAGAGATGGGGGGCCATTTCAAACTGCACCTCACAATGGTTTAGGAAACCCCTACAATCTTGCGGTTCACCTGCATAAGGCTTGGGGGGAGGAATCCTTACATCTGAGCTGCTAACTGCGCTTGCGGAGTGGGGGCTTACATCTGGCGGGGTCGCGGTCGGTACCCTGTCTGAGAGTACTGCGACCTGGCGTGTAAGTGCCACAATTTGATCGGCCATGGCCTGGTTTTGCTGAAGCAGATTGGAGAGAAACTGTTGAAGTTCGGTCTGGTCTGCGTCTTGTGGGCTCGACATAATGTTACGCCGGTGCTGCCCGCAGACCAGACCCATCCCCTGAGCTGAAGGGGGAAGTGGTAATACACGCACCCGCAGCAAAGGGAGCGTGTCCGGAGTGTGGTATGAAGCGTTGCCAGGCCAGGTGTAGTAAAGTGGACAATACTTGCCGGTACCAGTTGTAGAGATAGAGTGAAGGATGCCTCGCCGAAGTCAGGGAGTGGAGAGTGGAGATAGGTCGTTGTCCAAGCCGTGTTCAAGGGGTTGCCAGAGTGAGCGTTGTCCAAGGAATGCCGAGATCGAGAGCCAGAGGGGGTAGTCGTACAAGCCGCGTCAGAACCTGTGAAAACACTGAGAGAATCCAGAAGTACTTCCATACAGAGACTATGTCGAGCAAAGACTGAGAGCAGAGAGGAGCTAGATAAAGCAGGAAGGTCCAATTAGGAACGGAGGCGGGACAGGAAGAGCTACAGGGAGACACTGCAGATTGGTGCAGGCATAACAGGCCAGGTGAGTCTTGTTGGTAACCTGAGTATACCTGTGCAGTGTGCGGGGGCAGAGCCTGAGGTCCGGGGGACGGGAAGAAGAGTGTGCAGACTGAGCGTGCTCCATAACTCGTGTACGCGCGTGAACCGAGCCAGTGGATGGTGCAGGTGTGCGTGCAGATGTGCGTGCAGGAGGACGTGGGCGTGCCCGGCGCAGAGCAGAGGAATCGCCGAGGGGAGTGATCCCGCGACGGCGGCAGGGGCGAGGAGCCGTGGAGGCCGGTAAGGCAGGTTTGTTTTGTGTGTCCAGGGACTCCCTGCGGGAAGGGGGTGCTTTGTGTGGGGAGCGTGGAGAACGCCGATTCCTGACATATATATAGTGTGTGTGTGTGTGTGTGTGTATATATATATAAATATTGTGTGTGTGTGTGTGTGTGTGTGTGTATGTATATATATATATATATATATATATATATATATATATATATATATATATATTTACTGTGTGTGTGTATATATTGCAATGTAGAAAATAGCTGAAGCGCTCAAATGCAGGTATATTAATCCAAAATAAGCCAAACCACTAAACCAGGGTACTAACAAATGATTTAGTAGTTAATGTGTAATAGTATGGGTACTATCCTCCTGAAGACAGGTGGTATATGGTACAAGCCCACTCACCATCAGTCTCATTGGCAGGTTCCCCTGGAAAATATGCAAATACTCACTCCTTGAAAAAGAACGCTGTGACGTTCGAAACGCGTTGGATGGGTCTTTTGTCACATTAAAGTGCCCTTTTAATTATTTTTCATTTTGGATCCTTCCTGCTCCGTTTGTGCTGGTGCGCTTTTGGTCTCCTTTTTCCCTGTGTGTGTATATACTCTGTGTGCCCCTTCCATATGAACTGCAATATGACTGAATTTATGTATGTATGTATGTATGTATGTATGTATGTATGTATATTATATATATATAAAGGCGGGGTTGCAGACCTGCCTAAGACATGCAGATGAGCATACAGTTATATTTGCATATTTGCTTTCCTGTGGAGGGTTTTTGTCACTTTTTTTACTCACCATAACTTAACTCAGTATTATGGTTTAGCCTATCCCATAGCCTCTCTTGCATTCCCAGTAAAATCAACCCCACACTGATGAGACCCATTAAGGTCGAAACGGCTGTCTGTGGGTGGTTTTCTGGGTATGCACCTTAACCCTGGCTGTGCTCAAAGCTGTGACCATGCAGCAAGCTTAAGCATATAGGGAACCATGTTAAAAATGGTTATTGAGGCAAAAAGTGACACTGTGTGCTCATTTGCATGTCATTTCCCAGAATCCCTTGCTGCAGTGGAAGTGCTGTATGCTGGGTGATAATGGGGAAAGGCGGGGTTGCAGACCTGCCTAAGACATGCAGATGAGCATATAGTTATATTTGCATATTTGCTTTCCTGTGGAGGGTTTTTGTCACTTTTTTTACTCACCATAACTTAACTCAGTATTATGGTTTAGCCTATCCCATAGCCTCTCTTGCATTCCCAGTAAAATCAACCCCACACTGATGAGACCCATCAAGGTCGAAACGGCTGTCTGTGGGTGGTTTTCTGGGTATGCACCTTAACCCTGGCGGTGCTCAAAGCTGTGACCATGCAGCAAGCTTAAGCCTATAGGGAACCATGTTAAAAATGGTTATTGAGGCAAAAAGTGACACTGTGTGCTCATTTGCATGTCATTTCCCAGAATCCCTTGCTGCAGTGGAAGTGCTGTATGCTGGGTGATAATGGGGAAAGGCGGGGTTGCAGACCGGCCTAAGACATGCAGATGAGCATACAGTTATATTTGCATATATATATATATATATATAGTGTGTGTGTGTGTGTGTGTATATATATATATACATATATATATATATATATATATATATAATATATTTATATATATATGTGTGTGTGTGTGTGTGTGTGTGTGTGTGTCTGTGTGTATATACTCTGTGTGTGTGTGTGTGTGTGTGTGTATATACTGTGTGTGTGTGTGTGTGTGTATATATATATATAGTGTGTGTGTATGTGTGTGGAGTTATGTGCTGTATTTAATACATTCACCTGAGTGCTGTCTCCTTTTTGCTGCTATGCGGTAATGTATATTTTTATTATTAATTTGGGACATGCATCTATTCATTATTGAATTTCTATTGGAGTGCCAGGGATTTTTTATCACACACACACACATATATATATATATATATATATATATATATATATATATATATATATATATATATATATATATATATATATATATATATATATATATATATATATATATATATATATATATATATATATATATATATATATATAAGACGGTTTCATGATTTCTCTGCTGGTATAAAAATTTAAATTTCCTGGTTCCTAACGCATGCACATTGTGAACTTATGTACAATAGAAAGCCTTCACTTCCAATCGGACTTACAGTACAGTACTGTAGAAATCCAACGGTAAACAAAAAAAATTGACATACATGCATGCGCAGAAATGTGATGACACGTATATGCATTTCAACAAGTTCCACTTTGACGCATGCAAAGATTATATATTTTACATTTTGAAGCGAAGTTGTATTTTTGTATCATTCATTTTTACTTTATTATCCTGTACAAATAAAACATGTATTTTATAAAAAATACTTTTTGTTGTGTGGGTGTTCATATTTTAAATCTTCTACAGTTCGAGAATTTTTTTATGGCTAAAAGCTGAGGAGCCTCAGAAAGAACTTATTTCCCATGTACTGTGCTGTATATAGTATGAACTCATATTTTTAATCTTCAAATTACAATTACACACACACTTTAAGTACTGTACGGGAATAAAAGATAGGTTGAATTGCAACTAGATTTTTTAAGACAACAACTCGCGATCGTCCACTTGAGTTTCTTGACGGTATTGCAGACAACGCTAAAATGCAATTTTCTGATCTCGATCTAAACACTAGTAAACTTGTGTCTTATCGCGGGAAAATTTAAAGAAATCTCGAACCAACACGGAGTGTGCAAAAGTATAAAACACGTGAAATGATCGGATAACGGCCGCTGCATCTATAGCTTAGTCTGTGGTGCCAGCAGCAGGACACAGATATATATATATATATATATATATATATATATATATATATATATATATATATATATATTACCAAGAATCTGCAGCACTCACCAATGAATATTAAAAAATGAATTTTAATGGGATTATAGGCAAACCACAAAAACATGGGCAATGTTTCAGACCCCAGAGGTCCTTTCTCTTGTAAAAGGAAGATGGGGTCCGAAACGTCACCTATTTTTTTTGTGGTTTGCAAGATATACAGTATGTACACTCCTAATCTACAGTAACTGTATTTAAAATTCCTAACTGCAATTCATAGGGAAATACCAAAGTGATTGTTGTTGTACAATTAGATTTTAACCAGACTGCTGTAATGGGATTGCAATTGAAATGCATTGAGGTTTATGAGAATGATAAATTGATAATATGAGGTTTTATTGACTTGTTCACCTTGTATAAACTCTGCTGCGTATTATGTTTATTAATTCCATGGTCATTATAAGAGGCAGGTGCAGACGTACACACAAGGAGACAGTTTTGGAAAAATTAAAACATGGCTTTATTTACAGTAGTGTCTAGTACAAAAGTGTGTGATTAGGGCGCTCCTTTATGAAGTGAAAAAAATGTGGTAATAAATATTAAATAATAAATAATAATATATTATTATAATAAAAGTGCAAATGTGTTTATAACAAATATTGGTGATATACAATTGCAGCTACAACCCTCTGAAGAGACGGTCCAATTCTTCTTAGGTAGATTTCCAATGGCGGTTGTGGGGCGCGAGGTTGTCACCATATGTGAAAAAATATATATAATGAAATATAGTGTAGTATTCTTAGATAAAAGACATCTTGAAAAAAACACAGAAATGGGAACTCACACTTTCCCGGTGGATAAACAGCAGCGGACACACACAAATGGTTTTCAGCTCAGCTAGTCAGTGTAATGTTCCTCGGTTGGAAACAGAAGATCACACAGTGCAACATTGTATGTTCATAAATATGATATATTTGACGAAAAATATTGCACTTACATTAGTACAATATGGCATGGACACATAAAAATTAAAGGTGGCTCGATCCCTCTGATCTCTCCGGCCTCTGCACGCCGTCACGTCACTTCTGGATACGGGTCGACCCGCTTTCGGGAGCCATGGGTGCAGAACGGTCATAGGAGCTTGCGTAGCCTACTGGAACTTGACTCTACGCATTTCGCTTTAAAAAAGCTTCCTCAGGAGTCATCATGATGATCATTCATCGAGCCACCTTTAATTTTTATGTGTCCATGCCATATTGTACTAATGTAAGTGCAATATTTTTCGTCAAATATATCATATTTATGAACATACAATGTTCATGGTGGATAAACAGCAGTGGACACACACAAATGGTTTTCAGCTCAGCTAGTCAGCGTAATGTTCCTCGGTTGGAAACAGAAGATCACACTTAGCGTGCACGGCCACACACAGTACTATCGCGGCCGAGTTTATTCTAAGATTTACCCGGTCTCGGCCGCGACAGATACCGGGCGCGCGCCGCATTCTCCCGCGCACGCGCCGGAGCCTCGGAGGATCGGTCCTCCGATCGGGGCTTCCCACTCCCCTCTCCGGGTCCGCCGGGTCCCCCGGAGCCCCCCACTGCCATCCCCCACATCGCGGGACACCAGGGCTCCCTTCGGGGAGCCCTGGGCACGCACGCCGTGCGCGCACGCTCCCGATGAAGCGTGACCTCGCATCAGTGATGCGCGGCACGCCGAGGGGATTAAACACGAAAGCCGGGAAATCTCGTGGCTTGCGGCTCTAGCCGTGTTCGAATAAAGTGTGCCGCCTCTGTATATAATGAGCCTTAGTCCCGTCTTTTGCGTCCAAGTTCTACAAATTGAAGTACAGTAGTTGTCGCGGTCAGGATTTCTTGCCAAAAACAGTTCCAGGACTATCGGTCCCGGTCAGGATTTTCTGCTGAATCTTGTCCAGAATGTCCGGTACAAGGTTCTGATCAGGCTAAGCCTTTGCAAGCGGACACCCTGCACCTAGGAAAGGCAAGATCTCAACCCCCAGACACCAGTAAGTGTGTATATTTCTGTATTTTGTGTTTTGTTGTATGTCCAAGGTTTTATGCAAATAAACCTAATTTTATTTCCTTGTTTTTATTTACTTGTTTTGCCTATTGAATGATCCCAAATATATAAATGTATTAATAGACCTAGTCTACCGTGACAGTCCCAGTCATTACTTCCTATTGGCCCACATAACCTGGGACATTTAAACTGAAGAAAGATTCCTGTACCCCCTAAGGAGGTAAGTATCTCGGGAAGCAGGGGGTCCCCTGCTTCAAACATATTGAAAAAAAATGGGGACATTTTAAGCCACTATTTTGGATCATCTTTTTTGCAACTGATCCGAGTAAATCTCTGGGACAAAGGACAAGGGAGCCAGCCAATCCAGGTTCAAACCCGCAAAAATCCTCCTTTAATTATTTTTTCAAATTAAGGCCACCTGATCACTCTCTGAGGACAGGTCATGTGATCACCATTTGCTGGAGCGGCCGTGGTACCACAGCTCATCTGGCATTCAAGGAGTTAAACAATTTTTACTGACAATTTTTTTTTTAAACCTAGAAGAAGGGCAAAGATTAGTCTAAATTTAATGGTTATTAATTTTAGTTACTGTAAATCTTTATCAAATATTTGGTATCATATTATTATTATTTGCATGGGGCCAAAATATTCCGTAGTATAACATGGAAGGGAGCACAATAACATTGTATGACAAAAGAGTACATATATGTTAAGAAACTGAGATAATAGGATAGAAGTCCCGGTCCCAAGGAGTTTACAATCTAGAATAGAAGAGAGATCTATGTTTTTGGAGTTTTAGTATGAGCGATAAAGCTGTCCCATTTGGGAGATGATTTGATAACAGCCAGGAATTGGCCTTCTGAATAGTCTAATGAAAGTAAACTAGCACATTAAAGTTTATAGGAAAATAAATAAGGAGACTGCGAGATGTTTTTTGGTCTATATGGAATTCAAAATAAACATCTGGTAGTTTAAAAGGTCTGTTCTGTGAAGCATGGAATTGTTAACACAATGTTGACAAAATTGAACAATAATTGCAGTGAATGACCATTATTAGCAATCATAAGCAATATGTTAATGATTTAGCAACTTTATTAATAGATCCCGTTTAAATCGCTGAAGTAAATGCATCTAGGGCCAGGTCTACAGTGGTACTTTAACTTAGTGCCAATAAGGTTACCAGAGGATAACACATATCCACAAAGCTAATTATATGCAAAAATAACTACTATTGTATATCTCATTAGCTTAACTTCAGCTTACGGTACTGTAGCACTACCTTGTGTTAGCTGCAAATAACATGACTCTTGTTAAGTATGTTTTACCTAAAGTTGGCATTACTCCCAGCCAGTTATCTCAGGTGTGTTCAGATTTGTGCACAGGTTTCTTTCTGGATGCTGATTAAAGGAGTGTTTGGGGAAGCATGTTAGTTACTTGGGGACTTCACAAAAATAGATCTTCTCACTCTCTCTTGGTTCCAGATCTACAGAAGTCTGTTATTTACTTTGCAGTGCACTAACTGAAGTTAATGCATTGTTAAGTGCTAGGAGGGATCTTCAAAGCCTTCAAGATTTGCATTAAGGCCTGTCTTATTGCTAAGACTGCCTGGCATTAACTTTAGCAGCTGTTAGTGTAAATGCTATGCAAAAGAGGTGTGGAAAACCTCAACACATATCGACAGTAGGCTGTTAAAGTGAATGCGTGAAATAATGCATATTTTGTTTAGGTGAAGGCTATACCTGGTGTTACATGCTTCCAGCACCTAACCCAGAGTTGCAGAAACTTTTTGGGCCTTGTCCAGGGTGCTGAAGTGTTCCACTTACAGTATGCTTCCTTCTGTATACTGCCATAGTAATATAGAAAGCCAAAGTGAATACCCTAGACTAGGCCAAAAAATTCAGTCAAGACCTATGTATTAGCCTCTTAGAATTCACAGTGGCCATGAAGGCATGCATTTCATAGTCACTATGATATAGCATAAAGGTACAACAGCTATGACATACAAAGGGTTAACCTCCTCCCTGAATTCCTGGGTGGCCTAACCTCCCTCCTAAGGGCATCTATGTCCATAATGCCCCAACAAACCTAACCCCACCTCTACAGCATTGACCATTAGCCCCACTTGCCAAAGTTGGCTAATAGGGCTGATGACCAACATAAACACAATCCACACTTACACAATAAACAATCCAATAAAGAAAAAAATACTATAACATATACAGTTAGGTCTGGAAATAATTGGACACTGACACAATTTTCATAATTTTGGCTCTGTACACCACCACAATGGATTTGAAATGAAACAACCAAGATGCAATAGAAGTGCAGACTTTCAGCTTTAATACAAGGGGTTGAACAAAAATATTGTATGAAACGTTTAGGAATTGCAACCATTTTCATACACAGTCCCCTTATTTCAGGGGCTCAAATGTAATTGGACAAATTAACACAATCATAAATATAATGTTCATTTTTAATACTTTGTTGAGAATCCTTTGCAGGCAATGACTGCTTGAACATCACCAAACACTGGGTTTTCTCCTTTGTGATGCTTTGCCAGGTCTTTACTGCAGCTATCTTCAGTTGTTGTTTGTTCGTGGGTCTTTCTGCCTTAAGTTTTTCTCCAGCAAGTGAAATGCATGCTCGATCGCCATTGCAGAATATTCCACTTCTTTGCCTTAAAAAACTCCTGGGTTGCTTTCGCAGAATGTTTTGGGTCACTGTCCATCTGTAAAGTGAAGTGCCGTCCAATCAACTTTGCTGAATTTGACTGAATCTGAGCAGACAATATATCCCTATACACTTCAGAATTAATTTGGCTGCTTCTGTGTTCTGTCACATCATCAATAAACACTAGTGACCCGGTGCCATTGTAAGCCATTCATGACCATGCCATCACACTGCCTCCACCGTGTTTTACAGATGATGTGGTATACTTCGGATCATGAGCCGTTCCAAGCCTTCTCCATACTTTTTTCTTCCCATCATTCTGGTACAGGTTAATCTTAGTTTCATCTGTCCAAAGAATGCTGTTCCAGAACTGGGCTGGCTTTTTTCGAAATTGTTTGGCAAAGTCTAATCTGGTCTTTCTATTCTTGAGGCTTATGAATGGTTTGCACCTTGTTGTGAACCCTCTGTATTTGCTCTCGTTAAGTCTTCTCTTTATGGTAGACTTGGATAATGATATGCCTACCTCCTGGAGAGTGTTCTTCACTTGGCTGGATGTTGTGAAGGGGTTTTTCTTTACCATGGAAAGGATCCTACGATCATCCACCAGTGTTGTCTTCCGTGGACGTCCAGGCATTTTTGTGTTGCAGAGCTCACGAGTGCGTTCTTTTTTTTTTTTTAAATGTACCAAACTGTTGATTTGGCCACACCTAATGATCCTGCTATCTCTCTGTTGGATTTTTTTTTTTGCAGCCTAAGGATGCCCTGTTTCACTTGCATTGAGAGCTTCTTTGATCGCATGTACTGTAGTGGGTTCACAGCAACAGCTTCCAAATGCGATGCCACACCTGGAATCAACTCCAGACCTTTTACCTGCTTAATTGATGATGAAATAATGAAGGAATAGCCCACACCTGTCCATGAAACAGCTTTTGTGTCAATTGTCGAATTACTTTGATCCCTTGAAAAAGAGGGGGCTAAATATTAAAGAGATGTAATTCCTAAACCCTTCCTCCAATTTGGATGTGAATACCCTCAAATTAAAGCTGATTGGATGCACTTTAAGCCCATATTCATTATTTAACTGTAACTTGACTTTCTTTTGATACACAGCCAAAATAACAAAACTTGTATCAGTGTCCAATTATTTCCGGACCTAACTCTATGTTAAGAGATCGAGAACAGCTACGTTCTACCAATTACCTAAAATACATAAGGGGAGGGTTCCTCCCCCGGTTAGACCGATAGTCTCAGGCATTATAAATCTAGAATCGAATGCTAGTATTTATGTTGTTAAACTTCTACGCCGATTTGTAAGCTCACACCCATCCTATCTTCGTGATATGAAGGATGTGATTATAGATCCTGAAACATTTCTTGTGAGTCTAGACATGGATACTAGCATCCCCACAAGATCGGTATGTCGGCAGTAGCTCATTTCCTCAAGTCCAGGAGCATAGAGCTAAAGAAACATAAAAAGTTTATTTTTTATCTTTTGGACCTTACCCTGACAAATAATTCATTCTTAATTGATCAGAAATGCTACCACCAGATCCAGGGCACCGCTATTGGGACAACATGTGCTCCCACCTACGCCAATTTATATCTAAGCTGGTGGGAGGAGACAGTGGTCTTCAGCGAGGCACTGGACGAATATGATACTCACATAGAGTTATGGGTAAGGTACATAGATGATATACTAATACTATGGAAGGGGACAGAACAACAGCTATATGAGTTCATTGGGTTTCTGAATAAGAATCACAACAATTTGAGATTGATGTGTGAACTCAGCAAAGTGAGCATAAACTTTCTGGACCTTACCATCTTTAAGGATGAGGGTGGCAAATTAGGAACAACTATTTATAGAAAGGACACAGCGACAAATAGTCTGCTAAGGGATAACAGCCACCATCCCAAACATATCATCAAACAATACCTACTGGACAGTTTTTACATCTGAGAAGAAATTGTTCTACCCTTGCTGACTACAAAGTACAGACAGCAGGAATGACCAAAAGGTTTTTACAACGAGGACACAATGGAAACGATATTAAAACGGCGTATAAAATGGCAGCCACAGCAGAAAGATCACATTTTCTATCAAATGAAGCTCAAAGGAGAACTGACACCGAGGCTGGAGCTATAAGGTTCATAGGCACATAAAATGACCAGTGGGGAACAATTAGGAACATCTGTCGCAACACTGGCATATACTGATAGATGACCAGGATCTGAAAAATGTCTTTAAAATTACATTTAGGAGTCGTCGTAATTTAAAAGACATCCTAGTACAAAGTCATTTTCAAACAAGAACAAAATGAACATGGTTAGGTCCAAGACCAGCTGATCCTAAACATGTGGCAGATGCAAGCCTGCAAGCAGCTTCCAACCACAAAAGATTTTTCAGATTAAAATGAAAATGAAAGATGGATGAAGAAGAAGATACAGATGAAGAAGATGAAGAAGAAGATACAGAAGAAGAAGAAGAAGAAGAAGAAGAAGAAGAAGAAGAAGAAGAAGAAGAAGAAGAAGAAGAAGAAGCTAGAAGACCCCAAAAGACCCCAAAATGGATTTGAGTTAACAGATGAAGATGAAGAAAGAAGAAAAGGACTTTGGAATTTACCTGTGGCCCGTTGCTGTTTGGGATCATGGATTGGTTCGAGAGCTTGATGATATCCCAGGAATCGGAGGGTGAAGACATCTAAAAGGTAAGGAAAAAAATTGAATGTATGTTATTTTTCTTTTACAGGTTTTTTCATTATATTTTTATTTGTATGTAATTTTTAAAAATTGCCCATTGATTGCAAATGTATATATGTATGACTCTTTAGGGCCATACATACATACATACATACATACATACATACATACATACATACATTGCAAGCAATGGTTATTTGGGCAAATGCTTGCTTTTATCTTTTTTTAATATATTTTGTTACTTTGATATTTATTTTTATGCTATTTATTTTGTGATTTGCTTTTGTGTGCTGGCATTTTTGGTTGTGTTTTCAATGGATTATTTCAGTGGGCTTTTTGCTGTTTGCTTTTTAATTGTGGATTCTTTTTGCTATTTTTAATTTGAATGATGGGTTTTATTTTATTTCTTGATGGTTTTATTTTGGTGTTGTAATGGTTAATTGAGGTCTTTATTTGGTATTTGCCTAATAGATTTCTGCTAATTTTGTGGTGTTACTTATTTATTCTTGTTTATTTGGTGCTTGTTTTGATTAATTTGGCTATTGTTTGTAGTGGTTAATTTTTAGATTGACCATTGACTGGCATAGGGTTAAATCATGCCCATATTATGTGGGCATGATGTACCCACTGTGTCAATCTATTGTTTTCTTGGCATTTGTTATGTGTTTAGTTTGCTGTGTAATGTTTTTATTTTGGGCCTGTTTTTTGTTTACTTAACCATTTATTGCTATATTGGTAAATCAGGCCCATATTATATGTGCATGATGTACCCACTGTACCAATTTATGGTGGAGGGTGGTGGTAGTTACTTGGGGATGGTGGTTAGGCCTCCTGGGTGTGTAGTGGGGAAGGGTGGGTTAACCCCTTAACTGCTATAGCGGTTACAAACCTCTAAGCTGAGTAAGTGGTTGGGGACATTAGATTGTATTTGTTATTGTACTGCATAGTTTGTGGCAACGGAGGACATGGACGGTGATGTGGATGTGGATGGCCTTCATCGTGGGAGCCTGGCAGGGGTGATTGCAAGTTTTATTTATTTTCTTTCTGCTGTTTAATGTTTTATTTTTAATGGACAAATGCACTATTATCTATATCTGGATAATAGTTATTTTGACCATTAATGTACTGTATGTGTTAGGGGGCAGGTTGGGGGGGTATATTTATTTCAAAGTATTGGCTGTTATGTTTTTTTGGGCACACGATTGGTACTGCAGGCCAGCGGGGACACCCATGGGGACCACACAAGGGCCCCCCGACACCCACACGGACCACCAGTGGACCCCTATGGGGCCACCAGACACCCACAGGGACCACCTGGAGGCCCCTAAACACTTGCGGGGACCACCGTGGACCCCCGGACACCTGTGGGAACCACCCGGAGACACCTGCCAGCCTCTTGAAAAAACATAAACAATACTTTAATTCATATCTCCATCTCTTTTGTTCCAGCCTGTAGCTGGTGCAAAAATCTGACATGCTTTTTAAGTACGATTCACTTATCACTGCTTAGTGAATTGCCCTGACTGGCAAAAAACTGCACTCTTGCCATTTTTTGCCTGATCGGACAAGTTTTTTTCCCAAAGTTTTTTGGGGGTGAAAAAATGCCTTTTAAGGCCAATAATGCACTGTTATCACTGCTTAGTGAATCACGCAGCAGGCAGTATCAGTCTTTAAAGCCATTTATCTCAATTTAAAGCAGTTATCACTGCTGAATGCGTAGCCCCCTATGAGAGGGAGATAACTAAGTTTATCTGGAACGGTAGGAAACCCTGAATCAAGAAAAACTTAATGGTGCTTCCTCTGACCCAGGGGGGTCTAGGCCAGCCAGACGTAGTCAAATACTATGAAGCAGCCAGGCTGAGCTCGCTAATCTATTGGTCGGTAGTGCCGAATACTAAACCGTGGGTGGATATTGAGAGGTCGGAAGCTCGGACCACAAATATGGCGACACTTCTGTGGCTAAAAATGGAAAACAGACTAACACACTACAGGGAGCACCCTGTCAGGATCCGTGATCTGTGGCTCGCTACTCTCCCCAACCTGGGATCGGGTGTCCCACTGCCACCTCTGCCTGTGACTCCCCTCGCACTACTGCTCGTACCAGCTGCCAACCAAGGAGCGCGAACGCACCCCATGCTGCAGTAAATACGGTTCCTGCTGGCCCCACATCTAGGTTGCGCCCACGTGGTGGAGTCACCAGCGTCCAGCACGCACACGCAGTGCGAGGTCAGCGCGCATATGAGCTGAATCACCTTTTGGCTTCAGGGATACTTCTCACACCTGCTACCACCTTCCGGACAGCCAATCACAGCCAGGCTTGCTGCTGAGTCTCCTTACAGTCTGCAGCCCAATAGACCTTACCTCCTATATATTCTCAGCCCTCTGGCAAATCGGATGAGCATAATTATTTCCTTGTGCGAAGTGCTTACTGCAATTCCTGCCTCCTTGTCTTGTCCTGTTGTTCTGGTTCCTGCTCTGTTCTTGTTGTACCTTGGCTCTCATCTGGATTCCACTCTTCTCTACTCCTGACCCCAGCTTACCAACGACGATCCGCCCTTCACCAACCCTGACTAAGGCAAAGTACCAACAACGATCTGCACCTTTCCTCGCGTCCTCGCGGCTGGAGGTTGGTGTTTTAACAATCCCACCTTGGCCCTGCGGTCACACCTAGTTTGTGGTGAGCACTCCGTTACAGTATGCTCAGCCCCAAAACATGGACCCCGCTGAGGTGGGCGAGTCTTGAGCACGCACGCCAGCATGTTCTCCAAAATTGAAAAATACTTGGATCAAAATGACTGACACATGGACTTACTGCAACAGAACCTCCTGTCTCTTTCCAATCGGGCGCAAGCCCCTTCTCCTAGTCCTGTCCCTTCTTGGTCTTCTGCTGCTACCCTAACTTCTGTGCCCATGACATCGACATCGGAACCCCGACTCCCTATACCCAATCATTATGGCGGTGACCCACATGGGTGCCGGTGCTTTTTGAACCATTGTTTCATCCAGTTCGAAGGAATGCTTTCTCAATTTCTTTCTCAAAAGATCCAGGGTGGCGTACATTATTTCGCTACTGACCGATCATGCCCTGGCCTGGGCCTCACCGATCAGGGAATGGAGATCAGATCTCACTCAGGATATCAGACATCTTACCCGAGAATTCCGTAGAGTCTTCGACACACCTGGTTGCAAGGTAACTGCTGCTTCCTCTCTTTTCCACATTTCCCAGGGAAACCGCTCAGTTGCTAGATATGCCCTTGAGTTCCGCAGTATTGCTGCCGAGACCGGATGGAACAATGAGGTGTTGTCAGCCGCCTTCTGGCAAGGTCTCTCTGAGATTTTAAAGGATGAGCTCGCTGCACTTGGATGCCCTACCGACCTCGAAGAACTCATTGCCCTATGTATTATCGTTGACCAATGAAAGATCCCATCCCCGGCAGGTCACTCCGAGTTTCCATTCTCTCCATGTCGGCACAGCTCAACCGCTTCCGCCAGAGATCCCGGAGCCCATGCAACATGGTGGAAATAAGTTGTCTTCCAGTGAGAAACAGTGCCGATGCAACGCCAGTCTCTGCCTGTACTGTGGCAATCCCGGACATCAGGTACTCAATTGCTCCCACAAGTCGGGAAACGCCAACTCCCAGTGAGGTCCAAGGGAGTCACATTGGGAACACTTTCTACCTCCCTGTAGGGGATTGAAGAGGTTAACTCCCTTTACAGGGCAGGAGACTGAACTGAGGTGTTGGGTTTCCTGCAGCTGACATGTAAAACTCTTGAGTGAACAGGTATAAAAAGCAGGAAGTAGCTGATGTCAGTGTCACTGTTTGCAGTTTGTGAGAGGATCACAGACAGAGTGACTGCCCGCAGGGATCCAGGCTGGGTTGACTAAAAGATTTTGCCTGGAAACCGTGAGGAACCCACAGCCTCACCCAGCAGAAGCCTGCAAAAAGACTTCCTGGGAGCAGCAGGACCTCAAAGCCTGCTCTGTAGAAATTGGAGACGCCAAACCAGCAACAATGTCAGATAAGACTTTCACTATTGTTCTCTGTCTTTCTAAGTACTGTTTCATGTTTTGGGCTGGGAACCAGGTTAGTTGGCCCGAGCCATTAGAAAGGGCCACAACAAAGTGTAGTTAGTCTCCTGAAAGGAGTAGGTGTTTATTTATTATTTTGTGTTTTGCCTTAAAGGGGGCAGTAGCCCTATTGTTTGGTTGCTCTTTTGTGGTTAATAAACCAATCCAGTTAAGCGTAACCCTCTGTCTATGCGTCTAAAGTAACTGCCCTCGCCTATAGGCTGCTCTGTCACACTCCCCTACCAAAAAGAAAACATTGCCATCCGGGATCTTAGTACTCGTTATGCTGATCGGCGAGAACTTTCACACTACTGCTCTAGCCTTTGTGGATTCCGGGTCGGGAGGCAATTTCATTGACCAGGGCTTCGCCAAGAGGAACAACAACTCCATCGTTCACAAGAAATGCCCTGTTGGGTTGGAAGCCATTGACGGCCTACCGCTGCAACCAGCGTTCATCTCCTTAAAGACCACTCTTTCCATAACGGGCAGGTGAGGACCATACTGAAGATATCCAGCTGGATGCCATCCATACCCCATCAGTCGACGTGATTCTTGGCTTCCGTGGCTCCAGCGTTACAATCCACATATATTTGACTGACACGGAACCTTTCCTGTGGAGCTCTTCACGTTCCAAAAACTGAGCCGTGCCCGCCAAAGTATATGCGGGATTTCTGCTCCTAAAGAAGAGAGGATAACTTTGTCTGAGGCTTACGCCGAATTCTGCAATGTCTTTGATTAAGCATGATCAGAGATACTGCCACCCCATCGCTTATTCGATTGCCCCATCGACCTGCTACCCGGCATGACTCCATCCATGTAAGACTCCCTGGAACAAACCACCAGGACTTCTTCGACCTCTCCCCAAACCAAACCTCCATGGACCCACCTTTCCTTGGACTTCATAGTAGAATTACCCATTTCTAAAAGGATGAACACCATCTTAGTAGTGGTAGACCGCTTCTCCAAGCAAAACCACTTTATTCCATTGAAGGGTCTTCCCAATGCTCCCAAACTGGCAGATGTCTTTGTTAAGGACATTTTCCCTCTCCATGGGGTTCCACAGGTCATAGTTTCTGAGGGTCACAATTCATCTCTAAGTTCTGGTGCTCTTTCTCTCAGAAATTAGGTATCTCACTTCATTTTTCCTCGGGTTACCACACTCAAACCAACGGTCAGACAGAGCGTACCAACCAGTCACTATAGCAATACATTCGTTGTTTTGTCTCAGACACCCAGGATAACTAGGATAACTAACAATTCTAGTTCCTTCGTGGCTACTCATTGAGCTATGTGTGGCTAATTTGTTTCATACAGGTGTGCCGACGAGTATTCTAAAACTTGCCTTAAACTTGCCTGGAAAATCTGGGGCTATCACCAACAACACCCAGGTACATGCTGGGTACGTGCTGCAACATTTCAGTGACATTTCTAAAGAGACTAATGGCCCATCGGATTAACACAGCAGGGGTCCCTGGCAGTCCCATTCAAACTGAATGGGACCACCAGGGACCCCTGCTGTTAATCCGATGGGCCATTAGTCTGTCTGCAGAAATGTCACTGAAATGTTGCAGCATGTACCCAGCATGTACCTGGGTCTTGTTGGTGATTGCCCCAGATTTTTTTAGAATACTCGTCAGCACTACAGTATGTACCCAGAATAACTGGACTGACCTTCTTCCTTGGGCCGAGTTCGCGCACAATAATCTGCGCAGTGAATCCACCATAGAGTCGCCCTTCTTCATCAATTATGGGTTTCACCCATCTCTTCTACCCATTGCCACACCCAGATCTGGGGTACCGGCAGTAGACAACAGAATTCGTTGGTTACAGAAATCTTGGAAGAGAATTCAAGGGAATCTTTGGAGGGCAACTTCCAGAGAGAAAACACAAGCAGACCGTCATCGACAGAGGATTCAAGAATACAGCCCGGGAGACAAGGTGTGTTTATCATCAAAGAATATTCGCCTCAAGGTTTCTACTCTCAAATTGGCACCGAGGTTCATCGGACTCTTTACCATTGTGGAAAAAGTCAACCCGGTGGCATACCGCCTACGTCTCCCTTCCACTATGAGAATTCTGCTGGTGTTCCACACCTCACTGCTTAAACTGACTATCCAGGATCCTCGTTTCCCCGACTCGTCCTCGTCTCCGGGTCCTCTCCTCGTGCAGGGCCAACAGGAGTTAAAGCTACAATCCATCTTGGACTCCAGGATCTCCAGAGGAGCTCTTCAATATCTTGAACACTGAAGGGGATTTGGCCCAGAGGAATGTTCCTGGATACCTCGGCGCAGTCTACATGCCCCCAGGCTCGTCCGGCTCTTCCACGCTAAATACCTGCACAAGCCTTCCTTGAGACACCCGGAGGTCATTCCTGAGGGTGGGGGGTACTGTCAGGATCCGTGATCCGCGGCACACTCGGTGCATCTGCTACTCACCCCAACCCGTGATTGGGTGTCCCACTGCTACCTCCGCCGGTGACGCCCCTCGCACTCCTGCCGGTACCAGCTGCCAACCTAGGAGTGCGCATCCCGCGGTGCAGAAAATATGGTTCCTGCTGGCCCCATCTCTAGGTTGTGCCCACGTGGTGGTGTCACCGGCGCGCAGCACGCACACACGTGCGCGGCCAGCACACGCATGCGCAAAATCACCTTTTGTCTTTAGGGATACTTCCCACACCTGTGACCACCTTCCGGACAGCCAATCACAGCCAGGCTTACTGCTGAGTCTCCTTACAGCCTGCAGACCATTGAACCTTACCTCTATGAATACCATATATTCTCAGTCTGCCCTCTGGCAAATTGGCTGAGCATAATCATTTCGTTGTGCGAAGTGCTTTCTGCAATTCCTGCCTCCTTGTCTTGTCCTGTTGTTCTGGTTCCTGCTCTGTTCTTGTTGGACCTTGGCTCTCATCTGGATTCTGCTCTTCTCTACTCCTGATCCCAGCTTACCAATGACGATCTGCACCTCTTCAACCCTGACTAAGGTAAAGTACCAACGACGAACCGCACCGCTCCAATCCCGACTACGGCAAAAGTACCAACGACGATTCTCACCTCTCCAACCCCGACCTCGGCAAGTACCTTTGACCATTCTGATCTCTCCAACCCTGACCCGACTACCTCAACCAATCTACACTCCAGACACGTCCTCGCGGCAGGAGGTTGTTGTTTTATCAACCCCCACCTCGGCCCCGCTTTCACGCCTTGTTTGTGGTCAGCACTCTGTTACACACCCGGTCTTAGTACACTCCTTACACAACTGGGACAAAAGCTGTAAATATAACCAGATCTCGTCTATTCCATCACCACTAACTCCGATTAGCTCTAACCTTGACTTTCCCCCATCATACCATTCAAATGTTTATAAAAGCTGGGATAAAAAGGGCCTGTCTTTTACTGTAGACATGCAAAAAGCAGGCAAAACAAAGACATTCCCTGAACTAAAAGATGAAAATTGAATCCCGAACTCACAAATATTTCAATATCTACAGCTTAAGCACTATATTTCCTCATTACAACCGAGTGAGGCTTGGAATAACTCCATTACTGCTTTTGAGAATCTCTATCAATCAGGGGAATACCCCAGGGGGACAATTGTCGAATTCTACCAGACCCTATTACATCAATTTAAGGGGCAAACAAGCAAAAATATTTCAGACTGGGAAAAGGATATAGGCAGTCTCCTAGAAGAAGAAGACTGGGAAGACATATACGACAGGGTAGCCAGAGCCTCTCGATGCTCAGCAGCTAGAGAAACTAACGTAAAAATACTGCACAGATGGTATTACACACCTGCGCGCCAACATTCTTCCTTCCCACTAGCCTTCCCCCATGTGCTGGCGCAACTGTGGTCAGGTAGGCACATACAAGCACATATGGTTGTCCTGCCCCAACATTATTCTTTTCTGGGGAAAGATTAGGAGATTAATAAAAAGAGAATTGGGAATAGACCTGCCATGGAACATGGAAATCGTGCTACTTTTAAAACCAATGGAGGACATGGAGAGGAACATGGACTTTTTAGTAACACAAATCCTGTCAGCAGCTAAGGCAGTGGTTGCGAAGTAGTGGAAGCAGAATGACAACCCCCCCCTCCCCACCTATTATAGCAGTAAAACACAAGCTGAATCACATAATGACTATGGAGAGACTCACTAGCCTATTACATGGTAGGTACAACAAATGTTTGACAATATGGGACACCATGGGAGATGTACATGAGGCAAAACACGAACTGGCCTCTGGCAGGAGATCCGATTGCCACCCATACGGGCTCAAATTATGTTAACTTAGATATGTGCATGTACATAACTGACTGTATGCTCCCTGTGCAGAGACCAAGTGGATGTAATTCCCCCCCCCCCTCTATGTATTCTGTACCCCCCTCCCCCCACCCTTATGATTTGTAAAAACAATAAAATAAAAGTTGGGAAAAAAATACAATAAATCTGAGACCTAATTTTACTTCCACCATAAACTGTGTTTTTCTCCTTATTTCAGGTACAGTATAATCGAAGGGTAGGCATGTTAAGAATTTGTGTCCTATTCAAACTGCTATAATTTCAATGTCTTTTCTGGAGACTGATGCATTGAGAGAAATTGAACAGTGAATTCAGAGAACGTGTTGGACATGGTGCCATTAAACAAAACATGTGTCACTGCATTGAACCTGTTTTTGATTATTAAAAGTGAAATCAATTGCAGTGCACTTCCTTGAGTTCATGGTGTAATTTAGGCCAATGATCTATTTAATATTAGCCTGCAGTATATACAAACATGAAAACAAACACTACTCCGTCCTTGTCTAGCACACAATGTACCCTAAATGAATAAATGATACTGCACAGCACTAAGGAACTCATTCAGATAGAAAACATTCAATGTTTCACATCCTACCACAAGATTATTAGCATTAAAACATGCTGTTCCATGAATAAACCCACTTTTTGCATCATTAAAATACATTTGACCACAAGATGACCTTTTCTTCTACCTCATTAAAACAAACCACATATAAAATGAAACTCTTGTTCAGTGTACTAAAAGTATACTGTTACTTTACATATGGTGCTGCCAGTGGGACAATAAGAACCTTGCAGCTGGTTTACCAACAAACATTTTTGTTTTTAAAATTAGCATTGGTTCCATACCAGCTGTAGGTATGAAAAATACACGCCACAAAAAAAAAAAATGTTTTATTTGCATACAGTATTATGATAACAAATTGGCAAAAACAAATGCAAGGTGACAATCATTCTACGCAACTATGTGACTTAGTATCTATTATTAATCAATTTTTATCTTGTTAAATAATATATGTGGACTCAAAGATCCTAGATCAATAAATATAAATAATAATGCAAAGACTTTCAATGTCTGTCTCAGTGCAGGAGTAAAAATGATTGATCAGCCCAGCAGACAACAAATTGATGCGTTCTTGAACATGACATTAATGTAGCTATTTGAAAGCTTATTGGGACACTGTAGCTAGAACTAGACGTAAATTATGTTTTGTACGGAAAATAAACCATTTTAATGCCTTGTGAGTTATTAGAAATATATTCTATAAGTACAATAGACTACTACACCGTATATTCCATTTGTTAATATATTTAAAAATGGTAAAAACAAACATAATTTAACATAGGTGGACGGCATCATTTTCAGCAGCCTTCTTAAATCAGTGTATTTTTTCCTAAAATATTTCCCAAATTTATATGAAAATTTGCATTTTTTCCTCAAAATAACCAACTATATACAAGCTTTGATTCTACCTCATCCCAGTATAACACAAACAATAGAAGAAAGTATTAATGTTTCATATACTGTAGCTTCGAAAGTTTACTTATGAGTAGGAGTCTAGAAATTGTCACTTTGCGGCAGGGAAAGCTCCTAGCAGCCGTGTGCGGCTGGTGAAAATATGAACTTATCATCATTTCATAATATATTTTTTTAAAGACAAGGTGGCCTCACGGTGCTGTTGCAAGATACTGTAAAAAATTAAGAAAAACCAAATTGCTCTCAATTAAATTCGAGCAAGACTTTCGTAGCTCAAAAGTTCCCCGGATCTGGATCAAATGATGAACTTTTTGGCTACAATCTTTTTTTAAGATCAACTGTAATTGACTTATCATAAGCCTCTGACAAGAGTTTGCTAAATGTTTCTCAGACATACGGTATTGTAAGTGGAGTACTTTTTTTTTTTACCAACAGTATGTACAGCTATTGTTCTTTGTTCTTTTGTACAGGATTTGTGATTAGGGTTACTCATGGTATTGTAAAACACCTGTTAAATATGTGACGGTAGGAGGTAGCTGGCCTTCCAAATATAGGTTAAGCCCGGCCGGCTGCCTTTGTGAACCGTGGGTAATGGGCCATGAGGGTTAGCTCTTGGGTCCAGTAGGATAAAACAATGTATTTTTATGTATCTCTGTTCCCATGTTACGGTCCCCTGCAGGGTTATGTCCTAGGGATGCCTAGTGGGGTGTGATTTCCCATAGGGAGTTAACTGCAGAAAAGAACTTTGGGAGCAGGGGGGCAAGGGCCGATGTTAGCGAACCCAGATAGTTAGCCCCATATGTATTTGGGCAGCAATCCACTGCCCAAAATGTATTAACCGTATTTTCTGCATTTTCCCCTTTCCGGGCATGCATTTAACCTGGGATTTTGGGTGCATGAGTTTTGAAGGGGGATTTTGTGGAGAAACTGTTGTCAGAATGTGCATACAGGATTGGGGACCAAAGTTACCGGTTCCCCGGTAAATGTATCTGACAATCAGGCATGATTTGTGGATACATGTGTGCAAATTGGCCCCATCAATATCTCCCCTTACAAACGTGACTGTGACTCACCACTAGGGTACCCTGCTTCAGCACAGCTCGGGAAGGAAAGTGAGCCATGGTGAAATGTGTTCTAGTATACTTAGAAAAGGGGGTTCCTGGTTTAGGGGGACCCTATGTACCGGTATGCCTTTTCGCAAACAGTGTAGGCTTTGTGGTTACCCGTCTGTACATAAGGACGGCGTGGGCTATGGAAGTCCCATGTAAAGTATAGTAAAGACCTGACCTGTTTAGGGGCTTTTGGGGTTCCCTGTATCGTAGAGGCATGAGATTTTGGGAGTGTAACTTTCAGGTGGGATATTTGGGCGAAAATTTATTAGTTTTGTTTGCAGGTGTTCAGGGGGGCAAGTTACTGGAACTCCCCTGATTCACCCGGCATGCAGGCACTATGTTTGTGTACGTGGTGTGAATTACATTGGGGCTGCACAGTGTCCCCCAGACTCCTGGTTTTCAAGCCCAGATATCCCAAACTAATTTCCCACACATATATAAGGTTCCCCAAGGTTTATACTTTATTAAAGTGTAACAGGTTTTCCCCCACCCTCTGGGAGATGTCACAGTGTTTTGTGCTGCTCACCCGCTGGCTCACAGTATACCGAGCGTTCGCAGATGTTAGTGGGGACGAACAGGACAGGCTTTTAGGGTTCTTTCTCACTTCTCTACTCGGTGCAGGGACTCCATTCCCTGCAGGCTCCAGCAGAAGTGGGTACAGTCCCTGCAGGAAAACTCTCTGGTACTCCCCCTGAATAACTGCACTCTCAGGCAGGAGTATATGAAACAGGAACAGTCTTTATTCTTCCAACTTCAGAACAGTATACAACCGGTACACTGATGGTCCCTGGACTCAACCCAGGAGGCTTGAGGCCCCAAGGGTCTATCGTCAGATCCTCTCTTATTCCCTAGTAAAAAAAGGAGGTAGATGTCCCACTCCTCTAAGGGAGGGGAAAGAAGGTGGCCAGAGCCCTGGCTTCACAGTTTCAACTCAAAGAACCACTCTGTAGAGACCCACTAAATTTAGCTGTGCAGCCCCTTATGTACCCAGGGGGAAGGTCTTAGGTCTGAACCCCTGATTGGGAAGAAAAGAGACCTCAAGCCCGCCTCCTCTGTCACTCACTGCAGGGGAAAACCCAGATTAGCCCGGGGACTGCCTGCACTGGTACCAGGGTTTATGTGTTAGGCAGGGAAGATTATTAGCCTAAAGGACACATGGCTACTAAAGTATGGTTTATAGTGTATTATACTATATGTATAAATATGTATGCAATCAGCCAGAGCATTTACATAAGAGCCAGTATGTCTGCATATACATCTGAGCTCAAAGGAGAACCAGGATGTTCAGAGGTGTCGGGCCATTTGGTAGCAGGGAGGGGCAGAGGAACAAGCCCAAAAGCCATCTTTGTTCTCCGAGACACTGGCGAGCCTGCCCAGCAGATGGCCATGAGTGGGCTGGAGGGAAGGTACCCCTCTTCCTCTGACACCAACATTCAGCAGAGCCCGGGAAAAGTTCCCAAGCTCTGATTGGTGGACCGTCCATGTCCATGTTGAACATAGGACCCAGAAGTCTGTGAAAGGGCCTACCCAGTAAGAAATCTCTCGCCCAGTCTTCAGACTTACAGGTAACTTTGGAACTTGGTCCAGTGAAGCACCGGTAGGAGTTCTCAGCTGTTTTGCTTGCAATAGCAAAGAACTAGGCATTGAGGTGCCAAGAAATCCTAAGCCTAGCTGAGGGCCGGTTCTGAGGAATAATGTTGCTTGTTCCTGGCTTATTCCAGTGATGTGGAGTGAAGAGGGTATGCATTGTAAGCATTGTGCATGCGTCCTGCACCTAGGAAAGTCTAGTTTTCAACCCACATACCCCAGTAAGTCTGTATATCCCGTCTGTATTTTGTATTTCATTGTTTGTTCGTGGGTTTTCCCGAATTAACCTCCTTATATTCCACCATCTTGTATTGCATAATGAATGATCCCCAAAATATAAATGTGTTAAAACAGCGGTGCGCAAACTGGGGGGCGCGCGGTTTACAGAGGACCTGCACGCTTCCCAAAGGCACTTAAATGAAGTGCCTCTGTAAACCTTTATTTACCTTGGCTCCACACGCATCTCCATGGCAACACGGCATCAAATGACGCTGCAAGGTCATGTGACGTCACGTTGCCGGAGCCAAGGTAAGTGAGGGTGAGGGGGAGCGCAGGGGTAAGGTGACCGCCAGCAGGGGGTGCAGGGAAAAAGCTTGCGCCCCCTGTGTTAAAAGACCTGGTCTCCCGTGACAGGCTTTATTCTGGTGGCAGCGCAGAAGCATTGGTATGACAAAAATGCCTGTAGCAGAGAGTTCATCCCTGAGCAGGAAGTGCTTGTTTTGAAGCCCACTCAGCAGAACAAACTCATGGTTGCCTGGGCTGGCCCGTAAACAGTATTCCGGCGGATAATGGGTGTAACTATGTTGTACAGTTAGATGAGGAGACAAGTAGACACAGAACCTACCATATAAATATGTTGAAAGCATATTTCACAAGTGTGCCATCAGTGCTGGCTATCTGTAGTCCACCGATGGGGAACCCAGCGAACTAAGCTCTGCCCGATATCCTAGGGGAGGCTAGGAAGGGGGTACCGTACAGCAGGTAGAGGTAGGTCCCCAGCTCTAGGCACTCCGGTGGGTACAGGCATGGTCTATGTTAGAACAGTACAAGGTTCAGTTCACGGACAAACTGGGCAGGACCCATATTACTGATCACCCAGTCCACAATGGGGATCAGAGACCTCTGCATAAGAATGCCTATAGGGCTTAAGGTGCCAGCAAGTCTACATAGAGTCCATAGTTCAAAGAGGACATGGGATGTTGAGAGGTGTTGGGGTGCTAAGTGGATGGGGCAGGGCGGAGTTCTGAGTCCGGAGAACAGAGACCCCCTGCGGGGAGGATCCTCTGGTCTGCCAGACTAAGTGGAGCCTGCCCAGTAAGTGGCAATGGATTGACTAGGGGAAGTTGCAGAATGTCGGCGCGTTTCCCGTCGGTCAGTTCATATGTCCCGCCTATGGGGTATCCCAAGTCGGCGTGGCACGCCCCTCCTCTGACATCAGCCAAGATACGAGCCCCTGTTTCTATTGGCTAGTGGGATAGGGTTCCCACGCTGTAATTGGTCGCTCCTGCTATCTCCATGCTAAGGATAGCTTAGCAGAGTGTATGTAAGGAGATGGCCGAGGCAGAGAACCAGACCATCTAGTGACTTGTGTCACTAAAGCTAAGGCCGTGCTTCCAGTCCTTGCTACGACGATGCTGACGTCAGACTGCGGTCGCTGAAAAAATCTAATTGAATTGACTTCCAGTGATCGCGACTAAGCCGTCGCTACGTCGCGCCACTCCTACTATAAGCACACACAACGAATTCAATACATTTGTTTTGACGCGACGGCGCGTTGCCGTCACTGGGACTATAAGCGCGGCCTAAGACGGGCTTTTCAAAGTTGCTCTGTTGCGATTGGCAGAGCAACTGGCTTTGTTTTGATACTAGGAAAGTCTGCCTCGCAGAGACTAAGTCAGACGCGAGGACCAAGTTCTGAGAATTGAACATAACGGTTGCGGCTGGGAACTGAAGCCAAAAAGAGGCCAGGAGAACCGGGTGTATATCCCGGGCAGGGTAAGCTCATCCAAGCGGGTGCCTGCACCTAGGAAAGCCTAGATTTTTCCCCCAGACCTCCTGTAAGTGTATTTTTAATTGTTTCTTGTGTAATTCTTTTTGTTGTACGTGGGTTTACAAAAATAAACACAATTTGATTTTACTACCTTGTTTTGCCTAATGTATGATCCCGGTAATATATAAAAATGGTGTTAAAAGTACCTGGTCTCCCGTGACAATATATTAGAAGTTTGTACCTTTGTTCTTGGCATTGCCTGAATAATTTCATAAAAATTAGAGTGTACCACTGTTTCCAAAAGAGCTTTACTTTTGACTCAATTATGTGAACTGAGATTCCTTATTGGGGAGTAGTCACTATATTCCTCAATCCTTCTAGCATTTGTTCCACTGCTTAACATGCTTTATATCATTAAAAAACATACTTCTGTGACATCATATTTATGCATTTTAGAGAGTGTTCTGTTTTGGTTTAGTCTTGTATTGTCAACTGACTGGAGGAACAGTATCTGACTTAAAGATTAATTTGCCAAGCAGCAAAAATTGCCTGGCAGGTTTTTTTGTGTGCTACTTAAATAAACAGCTGTATTCACTATGCCAATTTACTGTGTGGAAAAGGTACAAATTAATCTGTTTACAGAACCAAAATAAAATGTTTACAGATGTAACAGACGTTATACACATTGCGTTAATGCTGGCGCATTATTTAACTGTAGTGCCATTGAAAACAACTGTTAAAGAGATAACACACATGGTATTTGATACATTAACTCATGTTAACAGGGGCAATGATGTCTGCTACAGATGTAGAAGGACAAGCTCTCCGTTACTGCGATTTGTAGCAGCTAATGCGGCGGTAGAGATGGGCACATTAGGTCCACAGATTTCCGCGGATCACTTTCCAAAAGAGAAATCTGCCATTTCTGATTTTTTTCTCTTTCAGAGCCAAAGAACAATCCATTCCGGACTAATTTGTGACAATCCGCCCTGCAGGGGGAAGAGACACACACACAAAGACATCTTTATAATGTTACTAACAGTCCCCAGTTGTATATGTATCCCTTCAAACGTCCCTCTAAATAAATTAGGGAGACATGTCTGTGCTGAAAAAGGTCAGACCTACTGTAAAGTACCTGACATTCAGATATGCTAATGGCTATGCAAAGTATATTTAAATGAGTCCTGTCTCACATTTCCTAAAAGGATTTCCATACCATCTATATAGAGTTCATAGTAAGACTAAGGCATCAACTTTACGACTGGAACGGTGTCAGACCCAACTGGACACTGATTGTCTAGGCCAGGGGTCTCCAAACCTGTCCTCAAGAGACACACACAGGCCAGCTTTTATAGATATCCCTGTTTCAGCACAGGTGGCTCAATCAGTGCCTCAGTGCTTGACTGGGCCACTGATTGAGCCACCTGTGCTGAAAGAGGGATATCCATAAAAGCTGGCCTGTGTGCGGCTCTTGAGAACAGGTTTGGAGACCCCTGGTCTAGGCCACAGCTCTAGCAATATTAGCTAAACCAGCTGATGGGTAGTATCACTGTTTTACAGGTATCTTACATTTGAGCTGCTCACTGATCACTACTCACACATAGCTAATCTAGCTATTAGAGTATCTCACTGGTATATCAGGTGTGCTCCACAAGCAAAATTAAACTGTCAACCAGCAAGTGAAAGTGGTCTGCTTTTAAAGGAAGCCAGGGGGGGGGGGGGAGCTACTACAGGCATGGCTGTGGTATAACAGAGCAGGGACAAATAAAATATTCACTGTGCCATCTGTCAGAGTGCCAGACACATAGTGAATTTAAATACTATATGTTGCAATAAATAAAACTCTATAAACTACAGGAAGTTATTTCACTTGCTTCCCACAGCACACAAAGTGTTATTGGGTTGACAAGTCTAATGCACCTTAGGAAAGGGGTATGGTGTCAGACCCAACAGGATCAGAATTTGAACCCACACAATCTCTGTTATTCAGAACAACAGCTCTAGCAGTGTGATCTAAACCAGCTGATGTGTTTCAGTGCAAACTAATAACAGCATACCTCCAAGGGATATCTATTTTGTTGATTGTAGTTGTAACCTTGAAAGCCCTTCAAGCACAAAGTAATAATATGTTCTGAGGACTATGAGTTACAGAGTCCAGGCAACATTAAATAAAAGATGAACAGAGCATGGGCAACCTCACTCTACTGGGTTAGAAGAAAATGGGTGCCACCTCTGCTGCTCCAAGTATTACTCAGTTATAACTGCGGTTTGACAAGCAAGCACTATTATTCAACGTGTGATTGAAAGTATTATCAAACAAGTTCTAAATCAGGATTTTTTTGGTTACATAGTTAGATAGTAGATAAGGTTGAACAAGACATACGTCCATCAAGCTCAACCTATGCTAAATCTAAATGATAGATACTTTTTCCTATGTTTGTACAGTATATTAATCCAGAGGAAGGAAGAAAAAAAAACCCCAGTGAAATATCATCCAATGATCTCTCCTGACTCCAAAAATTGGCAGATGACTCCTTGAATAAACATTCTTCCCATGTTTACTTATTTTGTATATCCTTGCATACCCTTCTTTTCTAAAAATATTTCCAACCTTTTTTTAGCATATCTATTGTATCTGCCATCACTGTCACCATGGGTAATGAATTCCACATTTTAACTTCCCTTACTGTAAAGAACCTGTTCCTTTGTTGCTGGTGAAATCTCTTTTCCTCCAACCTTAATGGATGACCCAGTGCTCTTTGTACTGCCCTTGGAATGAATAGTTCTTTTGAAAGCTCCTTGTACTGTCCCTGGATATATTTGTATATAGTTATCATATCCCCTCTTAGATGCCTGTTTTCTAATGTAAACAAATCTAATTTAACTAGACTCTCCTCATAAATCAGATTATCCATCCCCTTTATTAATTTAGTGGCTGTTCTCTGCACTTTCTCTAGTTCCATAATGTATTTTCTAAGGAGTGGTGCCCAAAATTGTACTTCATAATTCAGGTGTGATCTTACAGTACTAAAGCTTTATAAAGGGGCATAATTACTGTATGTTTACTTCACTTCCGTCCATTGCCTGTTTAATGGAAGATACAATCTTGTTTGCCTTTGCAGCTACTGCATGACATTGGGCATTATTGCCAAGCATTCTTTCTACAAGCACTCCTAAATCCTTCTCCATCAAGGATTCCCCTAATTTATCCTCATTTAATTTGTAAGTTGCCTGTTTATTCTTGTTTCCCAAATTCATAACCTGACAATGATCTGTATTAAACCTCATATGCCATACTGTATACCTGCCCAAGTGTTCAGTGTTTCTGGAGAAAAAATGACATTGTGCTCTGATTCTACTACCTTACACAAGTTTGTGTCAGCAGCAAAGATGGAAACTTTGTTTTCTATGCCAACCTCAATGTCATTAATAAACAAGTTAAAAAGAAGGGGGCCCAGTACCCATCCCTGAGTTACTCCACTCACAACTATAGCACAACCTGAAAAAGTTCCATTTAGGTCAACTCTCTGTTGTCTTTCCTTTCCCCAGTTTTCAATCCAGGTGAAAATATTTTTACTTAGTCTAAGTTGCTTTATTTTGTACACTAACCTCTTGTGTGTAACCACTAAGGCAATGAAGGTGTTAAACATGAGTACCCGGTTTGTTGAGGGTAAAGGGGATGGATGAATGGGGTAGTTGCCCCTAGGGTTGGTGGTTAGGCCTGCCGGGAAGGTTGCGGGAGAAGTTAACCCCTTCACTATGTCACGGTTGACCAGAACTTTTAACACCACAATATCCAGATCCTTTGATTGAGCAAAGCAAGAGATAAAATAAATTGTGATTTATTTACAGAAAGAACACACACAGCTTGGTCTACAATTACAACGAAAATACACATACTGGAACGTGGTAAAACGAAATATCTTGTTTCCAAAACGAGAGGTTGCAAAACAAAGTCTCTAGGAGCAATTTCCCAGGAGCGGGAGTTGCTTGCGAAAAGAGCCTGAAACAGTCCTCGGTCAGCAGCACAACTTGCCACTGCTGTTTTATTCCGCCGGAGCTGCTTCTTTCGTTCTGTTCCCGTAGTATTGGATCTTTGAACCTTAGTTCTTACGAACTCTTGAAGCTTAGCTGAATCTTTGTTACGATGTTACGAATCTGTTACAGCATGATGAAAACTCATTCCTGATGGGCTGCACTGGTTCTTATAGGGTTAACATTCCTATACCTAACTATTGCAGCCTATCTCTCCATGGAAATATTTCCGTTCCCCTATCACGGAGTTGCCAATACTTTGCAAACCTGGCAGAGGGGGCTTCTCATTCTGCTATGGGCATGTGCGAACTTTGCACCTTTGCCGCTTAGCATATGAGACCCTGCCCCTCTTACCTGGTGCCGCTCAGTCTGGGCAGGGTGACATCTTGCTGGGATGACTCATTGAAGTTTTTCTCCTTGCTAACAAATGGTTTAACACTTCCATATCCTGGATTGCCTTTGAATCTTAGAGGGCGGAGTAACCACTCTGTCTCCCACGCAAATTGATTTTTTACCCATACTGAACATTACTGTAACTTAATAACATATAACTCTCGCCACCTTATATCTGGTGGGAGGAACACATACATTTTTTATTACAATCAAAGAGTTACTGCCATTACTGGGTCACAGAGCTGACAATCTACAATTCCCCAATAAGGCTCAGGGGCACCCAGCTGGGCATAATACCTTTATTTACTGGTCTGGGTACCCCTTCACAGTTACAGACTACCGTAGCGGTGGTAACCGCTATGGTAATGAAGGGTTTAACTCCTCCCACAACCTCCAACAAGGCCTAAAACACCCACTATGGGACAAATACGACCTTCACCCATCCCCCGCTACCCCCAATAAAACAGGCAATAATATTTAACCCCTTCATTGCCTTAGCGGTTGTGAGAATCGGGTGTTGGTTCCGCTCCAGTGTTTGATTCAGACTTGCTGCAACTAAACCTTATCAGCACCTGCTGTGTGCACACTGCACAGCAATGAATCAGGGCTCTGGTTTCACTTTCTGCTTCTGTCATGCAGCCATTTTGCTATTGGCTGTTCATCCTTTATAAACTCAGCCTTTGCCTCCGCAATTTGTTTGAGCATAACAGTTTGTTTCTTGTGACATTGTGTTGGTCGCAAGCACTCTTTTGTTCCTTGTCCTGCCTTGCTTTGCTTTGCTGTGCCTGTCTTGCCTAGCAGTTACACCTGAACCTTGACCATGGATATTTACCTACTATTCTACAGTCTCCTACCCTCGACAAAGCTACGTGACACCTACTACCCTTCAATCTCCTACCCTCGACCACAGCGAGGTTACCTACTACCCGACTTCTCCTACCCTGACCCGGCTACATGAATACGAACCTGCACACCGTACGTGGCCGCTCGGCTCCAGGTTGGTGTTTACTAATCCCCACCTTGGCCTCACGATCCCGTCTTGTTTATGGTGAGCACTCATTACAGTATGCTTAGCCCCGCAAACATGGACCAAGCTGAGGTTGGTCGAGTTTTGACCCTGCATGACAACCTGTTCACTCAAATGCAACAGTACATAGATCAGAATAACAAACATATGGATCAGATGCCATTTACCATAGATCAGCTACAGCATGCAGTTTTCAATCCTACTTCCACAACAGCAGCTGTCCGGGCACCATGTTCTATCCACACCACCATTGAACCACAACTCCCTACGCTGCATCGCTATGGCGGGGAACCCCTCATCTGTCAGGGGGTTTCTAAACCAATGTTTTATTTAACTTATCCTTCTCTTTCTTTGTCTCAGCATTCAAAAGTCACATACATCATGTCCCTGTTAACTGATGACACAGAACGGTCTTCGACACTCCAAGATGTAAGGGTAACAGCTTCTTCTTCTCTCCTACATATTTCTCAAGGCAGTCAAACTGTGGCCCGCTACGCAGTTGAATTCTGGACCCTCGCCGCAGAAACCAGATGGACTGACGAAGCACTGATAGCAGTATTTTGGGAAGGCCTTAAGGCCCTTTTTAGAGGATCGTATCACCCTATGTATCCACATGGATCTGCGCCTACAGGAGGGAAGAGCCAAGAGGGTTCAGCGCAAAGTATGATCTCTTCATACTTTTTCAGCAGCTCCCATTAACAACTATTCCCTGGATCCAGAGTAATAGCCTATTGACCAGCGAGAAGCAGTGTAGACGCACATTCGGTCTATGTATGTAATGCCCTCCTTTTTCCCAATATGTCGGGAAATGCCAAATTCCAGTAAGAGAAGGGAGAATCACGCTGGGAACATTACATACTTCTCCCTCTAGTCTACCTAATAGGTTGCTGCTATCTATCAAGTTGACCGGGAAATCCTTTGTGGTAAATACACAGGTCTTTCTAGACTCTGGGTCAGGTGGTAACTTCATCGACCAGAGTTTCACAGAGAAACATGGAATTCTGTTGGTACAGAGAAAATCTCTGGTAGGTTTGGAGGCAATCGATGGCAGACCATTACAGCCAGTGTTCATTTCCAGCCAAAGTCAAAGCCATTCTGGAGTGGCCACTTCTCCTCAGCCTGAAAGCTGTTCAACGTTTTCTAGGATTTGCAAGAAAACCCTTCTCAATGGACTGCTGATGCAGCAGATGCATTTGACAGATTAAAAACAGCCTTCGCTTCGGCTCCAGATCTGGTGCACACAGATTCCGCTTTACCCATCACCCTAGAGGTAGACGCATCTGATGTGGGGACAGGAGCTATCTCAGAGAAAAAAAAACAAATGCCAAATTGCATCCTTGTGCATTCTTCTCCCAAATATTCTCCCCAGCCGAACGGCACTATGACGTCTGCAACCAAGAACTCTTGGCCATAAAAAGGGTTTTGCAGGAATGGAGACACTTTCTGGAGGGTACCTAAAATACAGTGACTATACTAAGAGATCACAAAAACCTCTTGTACATCGAGGGCGCCCGTCGATTGGGTTTGCGACAAGCGCGGTGGGCATTATTCTTCTCTCATTTCAATTTTGTTATTTCTTACCAGCCAAGGTCTAAGAATATAAAAGCGGATGCCCTTTCTCACCAATTCCTGGTCGACTACTCTGCAGAAGACCGCAAACAACCCATTTTCGACCATCGCGCATCATCTGGGCTGTTACCTTTGACTCTCTTAAAGGCATAATTCTGGATCAAGCCCTAATTCCAGAGGGCCTCAAAGATTTGGATGAGCGCCTTTCCGTTTCGCCAGCATTTCAACAAAAGTTCTTGGAGTGGGGTCATAGTTCCAAAACCTTGGGTCGTTCTGGAGAAAATAGGACCATCGATTTATTGGAACGGAAATTCTGGTGGCCGGGTATCCGGAAGGATGCTAAGAACTTTGGGTCCTCTTGTCCTGTCTGCGCCTGGACCAAAACACCTATGAATCATCCTACGGGGTTACTACAACCTCTTCCGAACCCAGACCGGCCATTTTTTCATTTGGGAAATATTCCGACTCCATACAGCTCCTCATGTAATCGTGTCGGATCAGGGCTCTGAATTCATTTCCAAATTTTGGAGGGCTTTCTGCCAGCAACTTGGAGTATCCATGCACTTTTCATCTGCTTATCACCCCCAGTCTAATGGACAAACAGAGCCATGGGCAGAATTATCCCATAATAATTTACGGAGCATCTCATCGCAAGAATCACCATTCTTCGCTAATAATGGATTTCATCCTTCTGCTCTTCCCTTCTTCAGGAGTGCATTCAGTCCCTGCCGTGGATTTCCAGATCCAGCAACTACAGGAGTTATTGGGGAATATCCAAAAGACCACGCAAATAAGGCAAGCAGACCGGCATTGTCGTGATCATATAATCCTGGTGACAAGGTATGGCTTTCTACCAAAAACAGCCCCTGGGGAGTGGCAATTAAGCCAGCCTATTCTTCAATTCAGTGAGAGGCCACTATAACTTTACTGTACATACCTGCTGAATAATGTAACATTTCACACACTGAACATTATAATGGTTCTCCTCGGGCATCATGCCCACACTGCCCACAGTTATAGGGACTTACAGTGAGGTCATGACCTGGAAAATATTAGTCCAAGGAGACTTGGCTACATAATAATTTTATAGACTACATATTACCACTAACCCATAAAGAACATATAAATTGTTACTTTCTGAGCAGTTCTCATTACCTCATTTCACTGAGAACATGCTTTTGAACCGCTTTACTAATATACGTGCATATCTTGGATCTTGAAAGTCTCACTAGACCACATTAAACAAAGCACATGTTTGATTATCCTAAGGAAGCGGAAAAAAAAACATTTTTAGAAGAAAAAAGACTTGAGATTTGAATCACTTGATGTCTATATTTTGTAATGTTGTGAAAGATGTGAAGAAAATGGATAAGAATAATGACAGATTTATATCCCTCCTTTTCTGGTACATAACTGTAAGGAAATGTGGCATACATCTTAAAACACACACTGTTTTTTTAACCTGGTAGAGGAGTCTCAAGAAAAGAAGTGCAAGCAGACCTTCTAATGTCTATTTTAGTTTATTTAATCATTTTGAAAATTAAAAAGAAAGGCAAAATTGCACATGACATTGCCCAGTGAATCAGTGGTGTTACACGATATTCACAAAAAAATGTTACTCATTTTCATGGTAAAAAACAAACAAAAATCAATCTGCTGATAATTGCAGTTTCTGACTTTTCTTCTCGTTTTGATGTTTTGGCTAGTGATACAGATTCTACTGCGGTCCTAGATATATGGAAGACTGTACATATTACCTGCAATCCTCCTTTTGTGGAGTATGCTGCTGGTTGAAGGATTGACCGTACATACTGTATATGGAAAACAAAAGAACAGATCCTGTGCTCCTACCAATTTGGGCTAAAATATACTAGTGACATAAACTGGACTAAACTTTGTGAAATATGGTAGGTTTTTGATTCGCCGGGTTTCTGCTTTACTGAGCAGTTCCTTATTTATTTATTTATTTTATTTATTTATTTATTTATTTAGTTCCTTGGAGGTGTATGGCTCCTCCTTTCAGGAGAGAGCCCCTGCCAATTATCCAATTATTATAAAGGTATAATACACCTCATTGTCAGTCTACACATCACCCTCCGCTGAAGAGCAGATGAGTGTCAATGGCTGACAGAGAAGAGATATGTGTAAGTTTTAATATTTTACACTAGGGTATTTGTGCACCGACAGTTTACCTTTATAGTAAGGGAACACTGATTCTGGCTTTGGCCAGTTTTTAATTGCACTAAATCACAAAAGCATATGCTTCATTTATTTAACCCCTTCAGGGCACTTTCACATATTTCACAAAGTTGTCCACGGGACAATAAGAAGTTACAAATACTCAGTGTAAGTAGCTGCTAAGCAGAGTCTACCTTGACGAGGTTAGCGGGCTTGAATCATGTTTTGATAAAAAAAATGCAACCAAAGGACTCCTTTGTCTCACAGACTTAGGTTTTAAATTTAAACATATCACTAGTATATTTTAGCCCAAATTGGTAGGAGCACAGGATCTGTTCTTTTAGGTCCTAGATATATGTCTGCTTTAATGCTGCCTGAGATTCTGTAGTGGAGTTAGAATGTTCTGTGGGTTCTATCACCACTTCATCCTGTTCCTGTAGTATTACAGAGGCTAGTATTGACTACCATAGATATTACCTATCCCATTTTTCCTTTTTGGTATATACTTTATTACGTGCAATTTATTCTATTTGCACTGATATTAACATCTGATAGAAATCAGCACTTCCGTATCAATCTATATAAAGACGTGTGTTTTATGAACTGTCATTGTAGCATTCTCTCTCAAATGGACTACAACAGTCTTTGTTAACATATAAATGGTATTCCATGACAACAATAGATTGTCCTCTCTTTAAAATAGTTTGATCAATTAGGTTTTGCTTGATGTGCTGTAGTGATTATCTTAAAGACATCTGCCAGTAAATGGCTGTGTTGATTATCAATGTATGGAGACATTTTAGGACAAAGTAAGTTAGATATTATATTTCCTTTGGCTAGCTTGTTTACAAGAAAATTGACTTTTAAGTCTCAGATAATGGATTCAAAGTAGGTATAGAAGAAACTGTATCAAAAGATGTCTATAATAATTGAATAAATGTGAATTTAATTGTAGCCCATCATATGATGTTTTTTTTTCTTAAAAAAATAATACTGTTAAGGAACCTATTGGCCATCTCTTTTGAAACATATTAATTACAGATTGCACTACTGTCAAAAATGTCTGGTCAAATGTCTTTAGGAACTGGTCCAGGAGAGCACAACCTGTGGATGTCCTCCAACAAGCCCACCAAAGAATAGCTGCAAATCTAAAAAGAATAAGGAGTTGTGAACAAGCAACATAAATCAATCACAGTGGTTAACTTACTGTAGCTTCCTCTGTCTCGAGGATTTCCTAGTTTTAATCCATCCCACATAGGTGACCACTCCAGTTATTTGATGGTGAAAGTCATTTTAGAGTGTTTCGTGTTATGACAATGCTGGGAGCAATAAAGAAGGTTGATTTATTTTTATTATACTTTTCTGTAATTCTGGTCAAATCGATCCTGGGGAACTGTCTTTTACATTGGAAGAATCTCATAACACAAAGAAATAAATCATGGAAGACATTATCTTGAATACCTGCAGTTTGAATAATTGGATTGATGCATGTGAACAAAGCTACACCATTTAAAAAGTACTCCCTGTGCAATGACATGGACTAAATTTATATTTCAAGAAAGGTATTAAAAACAAGTACTACATTTTCCATTTAGCTGTAACAGTATAATTACTGTAAACATTGCAATATGGAGAATTAAATAGAAATGCTAAAATACAGAATTATTATTTAGAATTACTAAAAATAAAACAAACACTGATCAGTAGGGGTGAGGTTAACATGACCTTTGTGGAAAACAAAATACCCGGGCGCTACCTGTGTGTATAGTAAGTTCGGGATATAGGTATAATAACAACCTTGGCAGTTGGTAAGGTAGCCCCCCTCTTCTTTTCCTCCTGTGACTCAAACAACCCCAAGAAAGGATCTACCCAGGATCCTTAATAGTAGAGGAAACAAGAGAAAGAGATGGGGGAGCACAGGTGGAAGGGTGAAATGGAATACAGTTTTTTTGATTTGACCAAAAGCAGCCTTCTGCAACAGAAATACCCTACTGGTCTTCATCTCGTGGCAAATGTGAGCCTTAGTTTGACACCCAGTGAGCAAAATTACCCCGTCCACAAGCAGGGATTCCTCGCCCTCAAGTGGGTGATTGTTGACAAACTCCATGACTACTTATATGAAGTTGCATTGGAAGTACGAACGGACAACAACCTGTTGCCTTATATTTTGACGTCCGCCAAACTGGAAGCTACCGGCCACAGGTGGCTAGCAGCTCTTTCCAATTATCAGTTTACCTTGAAGTATAAACCGGGACCTTTGTACATCAAAGCCGATTCTCAGTCCAGGAGACCTGGACTGATAACAACACCGGACGACGGCCTCTGGGAAGAAATCCCTGGACCTGGGATTCGGGCCATGTGCTCGACGGTCGCCATAGTAGAGGACAAAGTAGCGTTCTTGGAGCTGAGGGTTGCGACTCGCTGGGATGCCAATCTAAGACATTCCCTGCTACCTATTGCCACCCAGAAGGCATGGTCATCACCCAAAATACCATCATCCCCTGGAAAGAATTGGTGATGCACTAGATACGGGTTCCAGTGGCTAGAGCTATATGCCAGGCCATTGGTGAACTGGGATCCCACCGACAGGGTAGTCGTAATAATGCGAGAATGGGATAGGTTCCAAATCGATAAGGGTCTACTCAATCGGGTGGTTCAATATAACAACCATCCAGATAGAAGGTAGCTTGTTCTACCCAGGAACCTACAGCATTTGGTCCTACCAGCTCAGCACGATGACCATGGACATCTGGGAGTGGACAAGACCTTTGACCTAATATGAGACTGGTTCTGCTGGCTCCGGATGAGGGAATTGGTAGAACACCATTGCCACCGATGCTCGCGGTGTATATAGCAGAAGACACTGCCTACCAGAGCAGCTCCAATGGCCCACCTGAAGACCTCTGGTCCCTTAGACCGCATATGTATGGATTTCCTATGTATTGAGCCAGATTCGAGGGGTATTGGGAATGTGCTCGTGATCACGGACCACTACACACGCTACGCCCAAGCCTTCCCCACCAAATTCCAGAAGGCCATTACGATGGCTAAGATTTTATGGGAACGGTACTTTGTGCACTACGGGCTACAGAATTGCCTACACTTGGATCAAGGGTGGGACTTTGAAAGTAAGCTCATCCTGGAGCTGCTGAAGCTGCTAAATATCGACAAGTCCAGAACGACTATCCGGAGGGAGATGCTCTGCCGGAGAGGTTCAACCAACCCTACTCAACAAGCTCATGGCCAGTACTCCCCCGAGGGAGAAGCGAGGAAGATTTGCACAGAAATCAGCACATAAGGCGCCATCCCAATCTGGTGGCCTATAATTTGCTGGGGAAACCCCACTATGAGTCTCAGCAGTGGTCTCGGAGCAGGCTGGTGTCTGTAATAGCAAAGACAGGGGTGCCCAATGCAACATCCAATTGACAAATACATATATGGTAATACTGCACCGACACACTTTATTCGAGCAAATACCCGGTATGTACCTGGCAGATACCTGGAATGCGCCACTCCTCACCTCTGACAAGCCCCGTTGCATTTGCCTTCCCAGCCTGGGTTCATGCCTGGCTGATGGGCGGCTGATCTGTTAAATGATAATGATTAGGATTTAATAGGCTGCAATGCTTCGCGTGTCTACCAGATGGCATAAATTCATGAATTGTAATGCAGTATATATATATATACTGTGCAGTATTGCAGCCAGCGGGAATAAAATGCTTCAATCCCTGCTTGGAAAATAACTCAATGCACTCGGGCAGAAAACAGTCACAAACCTCAATACACCCAGGTATACCCGAATTCGTGGGACTAGCCAAGCTCGAATAAAGTGTGTCGCCAGTGTAAGTATAAAGTTAAATATTTGAATAATAATATTCTCTTGGTTATTTAGTTAGATCCTTTGGCCAAAGCATCATAAGCCTGCATACCACGCCAAGGTATAACCAAATCTGTAATAGCCATGCTAATAGAGTTGTGTAACATAGTTTAAACTTATTGCACTGTGTTAAGTTGTATATATATATATATATATATATATATATTGTGACAGAAACCAGGGGATGGTAATAAATTCCGTATATAGGGCTCCCAGGATACTAGACAGTTTCTATCCTGTTTGGTCTGGGAGTGCAGCCTTATAATACATACACTCCATCCCACAGTTTGGCAAGCGCTGGAACTGAGGGATGAGAGATCCAGACCAGAGTTTGTCTGCTGCCTGATTTCTGTCACCTGTCATGCTAATTAGGAATCAGGTATGAAAGACTGATTTCCTGTTTGCTCTGCTCTCCCCACAAGAGCCAGGAGGCTGGAAGGCTGCTGAACTACAGAGGGGAGAAGCCTCTTCCCCAAACAGGTTCAATCTTTCTGTTCATTTGTGTAAGACTGCAAAAGTACCGTGTTTTGTTGTTGGAAGTGGAAAAGCCACTTCCAACCCTGAGTCAGGGATATCTAAGTTAAGTTATCGCTCAGGTGAGCAGCTTTTGTTTTTGATCTGTTTTCTGTTGTATGCACTGTGGCAGTCTCAGTGCCTGGGACTGAATAAACCAGGCATAGCCTGTTTAAAGGAACAGTACGTGACGCCTCATCATTTAACCTACCCTAAAAGACCGTGTTCTAAACAGTCCCGGACAAACGACGGAGCCCCGGAGTAAGCCGTTTGTCACATATGGTGGAGAATGCGGGCAGAGCACTAGGGGGTCTGCGGGTTGAAGAACTTTGAAAGGAAAAAGTTTTCATCCTCTGCAAACAAGATGGAAGACGTGGTGGGTGCGCTGGTACGCAATGTCGCTGCCCAGAAAGACGCGAATGAAACCCAGCAACAGCTGTTAATAGCCCAGCAAGAAACTAATGCAAACCAGCAGCAGACGAATGCAGCCCAGCAACAGCTGCTAATAGCCCAGCAAGAGATTAATGCAAACCAGCAACAGGCGAATGCAAACCAGCAACAGACGAATGAAGCCCTGCAAAACGCGAATGCAAACCAGCAAGAGACAAACCGCTTGCTGAGAGAGGAGCAACAGCGGTTCGCTCAGGGCTTACAGCAGGAACTCGAGATCCTGAGGGGGACTATCAGTAACCTTCCACTGGCAGCGGCAGCCCCAGTTCCGAAAATGACCAGGGCAAGCCACTACCTTCAGAAGATGGGACCCTCGGATGATGTGGAAGCCTATCTTCTCACGTTTGAACGCACGGCACAGAGAGAGGGATGGCCAGAAGCTGAGTGGGCTGGTCTAATCGCACCCTTCCTAAGCGGCGAACCCCAGAAGGCTTACTTTGATCTAGAGCCAGCCGAAGCTAACGTCTATGCAAAATTAAAGTTCGAGATCCTCGCCCGCCTCGGCGTAACCACGGCTGTTCGCGCCCAAAGGTTTCACGCATGGTCCTTCACGATGGATAAAGCCACCCGAAGCCAGATGTATGACCTCATCCACCTCGCCCGGAAGTGGCTACAACCCGAGATCAACTCAGCCAGCCACATCGTGGAACGGTTGGTCATGGACCAGTTCTTGAGGAAACTTCCCTCTGCCTTACGCCGTTGGGTCAGTCGGAGTGACCCCCACAATGCGGATGAGCTTGTGGCCCTCGTAGAAAGGTACAATGCAGCAGAAGAGCACCCGCAACCCACAGTCATGGAGCAACCCCACTACCCGAGGTTCCAGGACTCTTCCAGAGACGGTAAAAGGGTACCGGGGTTAAGGGGCGCTGAAGAGCGGCGACCACCTTCACGCAGCACCAGCAACAGTGGTTCGCACACTAAGGGCAATAGCCAACATGGGGAGCCGGGAAAAGGCTCTAAGTGGGACACAGACTATGTACCTAAATGTGTAAATTGTCATGAGAGGGGCCACACAGCAAAAATCTGCCCACTAAATGATGAGCCCATGCAATGCAACAGCGTGGAACCTTATTCGCTGTTGTCCCAATGTATGGGCCCTAGCCCAGAGGACCCCTTGAATAACCATCTGTGGGCATTTGTAAAGGTTAATGGTAAGAGGGTTCGGGCACTTCTTGACTCTGGGAGCATGGTCACACTAGTGTCCGAATACCTCTTGCCCATTAAGAAGAAACAGGGAAACAGTTCACAAAGAGTGGCAATTTGTTGTATACATGGGGATAATCATGAATATTCCACTGTTGATGTTTTTTTTGAAACAGAGTTTGGTTCTTTAGATTTCAAGGTGGGTATTGTACCCAAACTGGCACATGATGTGTTAATAGGGACCGACTTTCCCCATTTTCTAAAAATGTGGTCCCCCGCTCAGAATAGCGCCCAGAGTTCAATAGCGGATCATAACGAAGTATTAGAAGAAACAAATCCTTTCCCTTTTTCAGAAATGGAGGTTGACGAGGGCCCAAATAAGAAGGGGGAAAAGGAGGAGTGCTGTAAAATTCCCTTCCCCATCACTACTTTGGTAGGGAATACCCCAAATCAAGATGTTGAGCAGACACTTACCACCCCAGAACCGGATAAGACCCTCGCTGACCTAGAGGTCAGTCCTGGGAGTTTTAAGAAGGCCCAGTGGGAGGACCCCACATTAGCGGTAGCAAGGGGAAATATACGGGACCAGAATAGTACTCCTGGCCAACCAGATAGGTCACTTGCTTACCCCTACTTCAAGGTAGAGAACGACCTAGTATATCGGGTTGATAAAAGGAAATCAGTTACAACTAAACAATTGTTGGTACCACGGACATTCCGTAACGTAGTATTACACCTCGCACATAGTCATCCATTGGGGGGACACCTAGGGGTGGAAAAGACAAAAGAAAAGGTTCTCCGAAGCTTCTATTGGCCTGGGGTTCTGGCAGAAATTACGAATTATTGTTCCTCATGCCCAGAATGTCAGATCACCGCCCCGTTCAAGGCGTACCGCAGCCCATTGGTACCCCTTCCCATAATAGAGGTACCATTTGACCGGATTGCTATGGATCTAGTAGGACCCCTAATAAAGTCTGCTAGGGGACATCAGCATATATTGGTAATATTAGATTATGCCACCCGATATCCGGAGGCAGTTCCCCTACGTAGCACCTCAGCTAAAAACATAGCAAAAGAGTTAGTAGTTCTGTTTTCCCGGGTCGGGATTCCTAAAGAGATTCTATCTGACCAGGGAACACCATTTATGTCCCAAGTAACAAAAGAGCTATGTAAACTCCTAAAAATCAAGCATCTCAGAACCTCAGTCTATCATCCACAAACAGATGGTTTAGTGGAAAGGTTCAATAAAACCTTAAAGAGCATGTTACGGCGGGCGGTTGATAAAGATGGGAAAAACTGGGATTGTTTGTTACCGTACCTGTTATTTGCCATTAGGGAAGTTCCCCAATCATCCACAGGCTTCTCCCCGTTTGAACTATTGTATGGCCGACACCCAAGGGGCTTACTGGATATAGCCAAAGAGACTTGGGAACACGAGGTTACCCCTTACAGAAGTGTAATAGAGCATGTTGCCCAGATGCAGGACCGCATTGCTGCAGTCCTACCCATAGTGAGGGAACACATGGAGAAAGCTCAAGAAGCACAGAGGAATACGTATAATAAGGGTGCTAGGGTCAGAATTTTTTTTCCAGGTGATAGGGTACTAGTTCTGGTTCCCACCGTGGAGAGTAAATTCCTTGCTAAATGGCATGGGCCATATGAGGTCTTGGAAAGAGTGGGAGAAGTAAATTATAAGGTAAGACAGCCAGGTAGGAGGAAACCTGAGCAAATTTACCATATAAACCTACTCAAGCCCTGGAAAGATAGAGAAGTCTTGTTAACCCTAGTACCCCCAGGTCCGTCAGAGAATCAAGAAACTGACCCAGAGGTTAGCATAGCTGAAACCCTGTCTGTTCATCAGAAACGAGAGGTTCAGAATTTAGTGAGAAGAAACAAAGAAATCTTCTCTATACGGCCAGGTAGAACTAGCGTAATTGAACATGACCTAGTCTCTGAACCGGGGGTCCGAGTTAACCTTAAACCGTACCGAATCCCAGAGGCCAAAAGAAAGGCTATAAGTTTAGAGGTTAAAAAAATGCTAAAACTAGGTGTAATTGAGGAATCCCAAAGTGGGTGGAACAGCCCTATAGTCTTAGTCCCAAAGCCAGATGGTACAACAAGGTTTTGTAATGACTACCGGAAACTAAACGCGGTGTCAAAATTTGATACTTATCCTATGCCCAGGGTAGATGAACTTGTAGAGAGACTGGGCAAAGCCCGATATCTCACAACCTTAGACCTAACAAAAGGGTACTGGCAGGTTCCCCTCACAGAAAGGGCAAAAGAAAAGACAGCCTTCTCAACCCCAGACGGCCTCTTTCAGTATAAGGTGTTGCCTTTTGGCTTACATGGAGCTCCCGCCACATTCCAAAGAATGATGGATAAAATTTTAAAACCACATGCTCGGTATGCTGCCGCCTACCTGGATGATGTTGTAATCCATAGTGAAGATTGGCAATCCCACCTTCCAAAGGTCCAAGCTGTGCTTGACGCAGTCCGGTCTGCTGGACTAACTGCTAACCCCGCTAAATGCACTATTGGTCTGGAGGAGGCCAAGTATCTGGGATATTCTATTGGCAGAGGTTTACTCAAACCCCAAACACTCAAAGTGGAGGCGATACAAAATTGGCCAAGGCCAGTTACAAAAAAACAAGTAAGGACCTTTTTGGGCTTAATTGGGTACTATAGAAGGTTTATTCCCAATTTTGCAACTAAGGCAACCCCACTAACTGACCTCACAAAAGCAAGAGGACCGCTAATGGTAAAGTGGTCCCCCGAAACCGAACAGGCCTTTAGAAGCCTGAAAGAAGCTCTCTGTGCCCAACCAGTGTTGGTCACACCTGACTTCTCCAAAGAGTTCGTAGTCCAAACCGACGCATCTGAGGTAGGGCTGGGGGCGGTACTCTCCCAGGAGTCTCAAGGTGAGGAGCACCCCATCCTTTATTTAAGTAGGAAACTAAATCCCCAGGAGAAAAATTACTCCATAGTAGAGAAAGAGTGTCTCGCAATAAAGTGGGCTGTAGAGACGCTCAAATACTACCTGTTGGGGAGAAAATTCCGGTTGGTCACAGATCATGCACCCCTTACCTGGATGTGTCAAAACAGGGAAAAGAATGCTAGAGTGACCAGGTGGTTCCTAAGCCTACAACCCTTTAAATTTTCTGTGGAACACAGGTCAGGGCACAAACATGGCAATGCTGACGGGTTGTCAAGGATGCACTCCCTAATATCCATGGTCGCTCATCCCTCGAGGTCTGAGCTGGGGGGGAGGATATGTGACAGAAACCAGGGGATGGTAATAAATTCCGTATATAGGGCTCCCAGGATACTAGACAGTTTCTATCCTGTTTGGTCTGGGAGTGCAGCCTTATAATACATACACTCCATCCCACAGTTTGGCAAGCGCTGGAACTGAGGGATGAGAGATCCAGACCAGAGTTTGTCTGCTGCCTGATTTCTGTCACCTGTCATGCTAATTAGGAATCAGGTATGAAAGACTGATTTCCTGTTTGCTCTGCTCTCCCCACAAGAGCCAGGAGGCTGGAAGGCTGCTGAACTACAGAGGGGAGAAGCCTCTTCCCCAAACAGGTTCAATCTTTCTGTTCATTTGTGTAAGACTGCAAAAGTACCGTGTTTTGTTGTTGGAAGTGGAAAAGCCACTTCCAACCCTGAGTCAGGGATATCTAAGTTAAGTTATCGCTCAGGTGAGCAGCTTTTGTTTTTGATCTGTTTTCTGTTGTATGCACTGTGGCAGTCTCAGTGCCTGGGACTGAATAAACCAGGCATAGCCTGTTTAAAGGAACAGTACGTGACGCCTCATCATTTAACCTACCCTAAAAGACCGTGTTCTAAACAGTCCCGGACAAACGACGGAGCCCCGGAGTAAGCCGTTTGTCACAATATATATATATATATATATATAAACCATAATACTGAGTTAAGTTATGGTGAGTAAAAAAAGTGACAAAAACCCTCCACAGGAAAGCAAATATGCAAATATAGCTGTATGCTCATCTGCATGTCTTAGGCAGGTTGCAGACCTGCCTAAGACATGCAGATGAGCATACAGCTATATTTGCATATATATATATATATATATATATATATATATTCCTTTTTTATTATATAACTATGTACTCTGTTATGTCACTCCCAAGCTGGGTTGTTGTTTTCTTCACCAGGGGGAGAATATAGGTAAGTCCCCTTGTTTCCTCTTGGTTCCCCACTTTCCTTAGCTACGAACGTGGGAACTGCAGCTAGTCAGGAAGGATGCAGGCAGTGCCGAGAATGCTCTGGTGCTCCGGATGCTCCGCGGTGCATCCAGCTAGCAGGGGCCGCCATCTTGCCCGTCACGCATGCGCATTAGAGCCATTGCGCATGTGCAGAGATAGTAGAGTTGAGGCGGCCATTCCAAGAGTGGGGAGCATGCACAGTGCACGAGAATAGCGGCAGCCATCTTATGGTATGCTCCGCAGGTGAACTCTAGTTCCCAGCAGCCATGGGGAATGCAGACATGTGTCACAGAAATAGCCAATAGGGCTGCTAGCATCCCTGCTCAGGGGATTGATACATTTAGCGTGTTTATAGACACGCCATTCTGAAGGGGAGAAGGAACCGACTAGATATTGTCCAGGTAGCGGTGCTTCCCTGGGTTTGGGCCTTGTTTGCCCTCTTTGGCTCCAGGTAGGCCCTGAGTCCCTACCAGCTTGTTGGTGCTGTAGGGAAAGGCCCCTTAGATAGGGACATTTTCCATTTAGCTCTATAGTGTCAGGGACACAGCAGAGATGCTGCGCAGAGACTTGCGGCCTTTGTTTTTGGACCAGACCACCACCGCAAGGCAGAGACTCTCCTAAGGTGGGACACTCCAGCAGGAGTCCACTCCACTCAGAGGCGGATGCCTTAGCTGACGGCAACGACGTGGGATCCGACTGGTCTGATCATCAGTTGGTGGTACCCAGGGCCTGGAGCGCCCTGCAGTTATCAAACCCTACAAGTGCACCAACAATCACACACATTCTGTGGGTAGCGCTACCGCACACTGTGGGGTGGGTTTGGCTCTTGTGGACACCGGGTGGTTAGGTGCCCAGGGCACCTCAGTACTTTGGAGTAACCACACCAGGGTGTATACGGTGGTGGTTGGACAGTGGGGTACTGTGTGGGCACCGCCGTGCGAGGCCTGTATATTATATGTATATTATATGTGATTAGTTGTGTTACCAGTAAAGATAATCTATTATATCATTGTGTGCATATAATTTGTTTACTGTGTGTTCCTGGGCAGGGGTTAAACAATTGTGCTTGGATCTCTCCCAGGTGGACACATCAAGTACACCCCAGACTCCCTGCAGCGGAGGATCAGGACTCATGTGAGCCAATCAGGTAACGCACCACATTTAGTCGCCTTAGACATGGGGGAAATGGGACTACAGTAGTATATGGTTAATTGTTATGGTTAATAAAAAGCTGTGGCGATTAAACCCAAGTCAAGGTGTCTGTGGTAATTGGGTTTTATGAGTTATACAGAGTGCCCAGGAATGAAAGGGTACATAGAGAGTGTACCTGTTCCGGTTTGGAAGAGGTGTTTCAGCGGGCATCACGAGGCAGGAAAAACGTAGCAAATGCTGGACTGTGCTGTAAAGTGTTCCTTTATTGAAGCATAGTTAAAAAGAGGGGGGAAAAAGGATGCCCCTGCACCTCTAACGCGTTTCACCCAAGCATGGGCTTTTTCAAAGAGTAACACTACCCGTCTGCAGGCTACTGATATACCGGATGTGAACCGGAAGTGACGTCATACAGCGAATGGGCTGTGGGTATGCTGCGTGCTGTATGATAGACTGCCAGGCTCATGGCTTGACGGCGCTCACACATAGCGCAAGTGTGCCACCTATGGTGCCTGTCAGCCAGTGAGCCGACACCACACGCACACAAAGCTGCATGATGGGATACTGAGTCCCAGCTGGATGACATTCACTCGGCACCCATGGGCTTCAGTGTCATGCGCAGTAGGGACTAAGAAGTTAAAAACAAATGAAAACGAACATTTGAGCAATCTACTTTTAAACATCATAAACAATACAATTCATATTATTAATCAAATATAAACCTTAATGAAATCTAAATATATACCAAAATAAATTTCATAATGTGTATATCATAATAGAAAACTCTAAAGTGCAACTGAGTATGTTCTGATCAAGCTAATTGTTCTAACTACGAATTGTAATAATAGCAACATAAATGTACTAAAAGTATGCTTTACACCATTATCAATTAGATATTGGAAATTCCCATTACCCCTGCCATTACTTGTTTTTAAATTTAATTATTATTATTTTTTTCATCTATTTTTTTCATCTGTTGCTTTCTATTATGATATACACATTATGAAATTTATTTTGGTATATATTTAGATTTCATTAAGGTTTATATTTGATTAATAATATGAATTGTATTGTTTATGATGTTTAAAAGTAGATTGTTCAAATGTTCGTTTTCATTTGTTTTTAACTTCTTAGTCCCTACTGCGCATGACACTGAAGCCCATGGGTGCCGAGTGAATGTCATCCAGCTGGGACTCAGTATCCCATCATGCAGCTTTGTGTGCGTGTGGTGTCGGCTCACTGGCTGACAGGCACCATAGGTGGCGCACTTGCGCTATGTGTGAGCGCCGTCAAGCCATGAGCCTGGCAGTCTATCATACAGCACGCAGCATACCCACAGCCCATTCGCTGTATGACGTCACTTCCGGTTCACATCCGGTATATCAGTAGCCTGCAGACGGGTAGTGTTACTCTTTGAAAAAGCCCATGCTTGGGTGAAACGCGTTAGAGGTGCAGGGGCATCCTTTTCCCCCCCTCTTTTTAACTATGCTTCAATAAAGGAACACTTTACAGCACAGTCCAGCATTTGCTACGTTTTTCCTGCCTCGTGATGCCCGCTGAAACACCTCTTCCAAACCGGAACAGGTACACTCTCTCTGCATTTCTTGTCAGCTATGGAGCACACAGAACCGGTGTTCACACCACATGTGAGTAAACCTGCTGCTTAAATGAGAGCCACCCCAGGCATACAAGATTATTCAATTCAGGGAAACTGCAGAGGTCAAGGGGGGGTTTAAACACTCCCCACTTACAACTCCGCACATCTCTGTTATACCTGGTGCCATATAGGGGTTCAATGCATATAGCCTCAAGCATGCAATACCACACCAAGTGATCCGGTTTAAAACGCAGTTAAAAACATTATTTTACAATTATTGTGGGTCACATATGCTCTGTAGCACTGGTTAACTGGGGCCACTTACCCCATACATTTTTGTCCTATGAAAGGGTACATAGGTCAAGTCTCCTTGCTTACATGTTTATTTTTATATTTATATGTTTATTGTAGTACAATTATGATCTTTTCTCTGCTGGTAATATACTGTAGTTATTTTTTCATAAAGTACGCACATATTAAATTACTTTTTACAGTTCTTTTTGTAATATATTTTTTTTCCATAGTACACATGTAAGTAAGGAAGACATACTGTAGAACGAACACTCTCCTAGTTTTTGCAAAAATTGCCTTGCAACAGTAGATAAACCCCCATTGACACCAAGGGCCTCATGCAGTAAGCAGCGGAAAGGCAATTCTCGACACTTTTCCGCCAAAAATGCCTACCCCTATTCAGTAAGGCGCGAAAAAGTGGCGAGAATGAAAAAAAAACGCCAGTTTGGTTGGCGGTTTTATTTTTTCCGCCGGTGGCAAGGCGAGAAGGCACTTTCGCCTAAAATTGAAACATTTTCCGCCACGCTGTATTCTAGTAGTGGCGAGTAGCTTAGCGGAGCTATTCGCCACTCTAGAATGGCGTTTTAGTGGCGAATCAGCCACGCAAGAAAAAGTTGGCAAGTTGATGGTGAGAGGCTGCTGATGAGTGGCGGATCGGCACATAGAAAAATTTCTGGCCTTTTTCCTGGCTGTTATTGATGCCGGGGGTCTCCGGAGCTGATACCATTAATACCAGCACCGGACCCCCCCGGCATGCATCCGAGGCAGGAAAAATGCATTTAAAGGCCACTTCATTACCTTAGCGGCTAACCGCTAAGGCAATGAAGGGGTTAAACAGCCGTGCCAGCTTTATTATGGGTAGCGGGGTTGGGTGAAGGGGGTATTTGGCCCTTGTTGTTTGTTTAGGGATTGCGGGGGGGTTGCGGGTGTGCTTAACCGCTTCACGACCGTAGCAGTTAATACCGCTACGGTCATGAAGGGGTTAAGGCCTCCCGCTATCCACCCGCAAGCCCTAAACAAACCACCGTTGGGACTAATACCCCCTTCACCCACCCCCGCTACCCACAATAAAAAGAAAACACACACAACAGCCCCACACTAACTAAAGAAATATATATATATATAGAAATATATATATATATATATATATATATATATATATATATATATATATTACAACAACAACCCCTATACCCCCCTAACATACAGTATAGTAATGGGCACACTGACTATTATCCACAAATGGATAACAGTGCATGTGTCCATTTAAAATACATACAGAACAATAAAGACATTAAATACATGTAGCACTCACCCATGTCCGGCTGCCACGATGAAGGCCATCCTCATCTTCATCCTGCTAATGCCCCATCCGCTTCTGCAAAACAGACACACTAGCCCTACCAACCCCTGAGGCCTAACCACCCTCACCCACTACCCACAAGGGAGTCCTACCACATACCTTTGGGGCCAATACCCCCTCCCCCCACCCCAACACATACAGTACAATAATGTGCCAAATAACTATTATCCAGATAGGGATAATACATTATTTGGCCATTATTAAACACATTAACTAGCATAGTAAAATACAGAAAATTCTACTAACCTCTTCCGTCCGTACCATGCTTTCAATGACGTCATATCCTTTCTTCCCCAAGCCTCTGTCACATGGTCTACTAGAGCCAATCAGAGTTGGGATAGACTTCCCACGCTGTGATTGGCTGCCGTACCATGTGAGGCCGGCCATGTTTCTTTTAATGACGTCATCTTAACGGCAATTGAAGCAAAGCCATTCTGATTGGCTGTGCTTTCATTGCCTTTAAGTGACGTCATCATTTTTTTTTACATCGGCCAAAATACATGGTTTTCACAGCCCAATCAGGGCCGTGGGAACCATGACGAAAATGTGACATCATAGGTTTTTAAAAGCCTATGTCGTCTCATTTTGAAGCCAGACACCGAGGAGGAAGGACCTCTGAGAAGAAAGAAGACCAGGGCGTGGCAGCAGACGGGAAGAAGACCCCGGAAGAAGGTAGAAGAATACAGATGAAGGTGGATTACAAGGAGAAGACCCCTGGATTGTCGTGTTTTATTATTTTAAAGTTTATTATGTTCTGGTTTATTATTTTATGGTTCCTGTTCGTGGATTGGTTCGTGAGTAAGCTGTTCAACGGGAGTCGGTGAGTGGGTCAAGTAATGGTAAGTGAACTAAAGAAATGTATTTAATGTAACTGTGTTTGTTGTTCCTTTTTTCATGTGTATATATTTTTTATTGTACATCATTTCTTGCCACTGTATGTATGTATGTATGTCTAGAGAGATATATACATACAGGGTAAGAAATGATAGTGTTGTAAAAGCTTTCTTTGCACTATTGTAAATGATTTTGGCTATGCTGCTATGTATAGATGTGTGTTAAATGTATTTTATAATTAGATAGATGTAATTTTTGGGCTTCTATGCTGTACTTTAGGTCATGGTGAGGCTTGCTTTAGTATATTGTAATTTTTGGTGTCCTATTTTGTATGATGGTAACTTGTTCTCTTTAACGGTTGCTAAACTTAATTGTGTAATTGGTATGGATGCTTTTTTAATTGTTTGGGGATGTAAATAATGTATGTTAATTGATTGATGGTGACTTTACTGGATTACATTGTATAGTTATTTTGATGTAATGCTATTTTATTTGGAATATTGTATTGTTAACATTGATTTGAAGCGTCTACATGTAGCTTACATTTAATGCAGCATGCATACAATGTAAATGCAATGTTTTAAGTGGCATTTGAGGCTTTGGATTGGCATTTGATGCTTTAGATTGCATGATTACATTAGATTTGTTTAGGAAATTGCTTTTGATTTCATTGAGGATGTTATGGGTCAGTGGTATTGCCAGTATGGCTTAACCCCTTAATTACCTTTGCGGTTAGTACCCGATAGATTGATTAAGGGGTTCATTGATATGTGAATGGCATTGCAATGTATTGGCTATGTATTATTTTGGCAACGGACCACAAGGATGATGCTGGCGACGGGGTCTTCTTATTGAAAAGGTTAGTAGAATTTTCTTTATTTTACTATGGTATTTAATGTGTTTAATAATGGCCAAATAATGTATTATCCCTATGTGGATAATAGTTATTTGGCACATTATTGTACTGTATGTGTTGGGGTGAGGGGAGGGGGTATTGGCCCCAAGGGTATGTGGGTAGGCCTCCCTTGTGGGTAGTGGGTGATGGTGGTTAGGCCTCACGGGGTGGGGGGGTAGTGGGGTAGGGTATGTGGGTGAGTGTGGTTAACCCCATTAATGACTGTAGCGGTTAATAACCGCTATGGTGATTAAGGGGTTAGGGGACATTACATTGGATGTTTTAATTCTTATGTCTGTTTTGCAGAAGTGGATGGGGCATTAGCAGGATGAAGATGAGGATGGCCTTCATCGTGGCTGCCGGACATGGGTGAGTGCTACATGTATTTAATGTATTTATTTTTCTGTATGTATTTTAAATGGACAACTGCACTATTATCCATTTGTGGATAATAGTAATGTTGCCCATTACTGTATTGTATGTTGTGTATTGCTATGTTTATTGGGTGCAATTGTCCCCCATAAACATACTATTATGCGTTAACCCCTTCATTGCCTTAGCGGCTATCCGCTAAGTTAGTGAAGCAGCATTTATGTATTTTAATAATATTGTGCCCTGCTTCACGAGTTATAGGCCCCAGTTTGGGGCATCGGTGACAGTGTCGACGCCATGTTTATTGCGGGCACGTAGCGTATGTGACGCTATAAACATGGCGGCGACACTGCCCACCCGATCACACATACCGGGGCCTGTAACTCGGGAAGCAGGGGGTCCCTGGTCCACAAAGCTATGCGGTTCAGCTCAGGGGACCCCCTGCTCACTGTACAGTATTATTAAAAAAATATTCATGCTACTTCGCTACCATAGCACATAGCCGCAAAGGTAAGGAACGAGTCTTTATTGATATGTGTGTTTTACTGATAGTGTAGATGTGCAGAGGGTCTCCGGAGCTTAACCGCTTTGGTTTTAGGTCCGGGGACCCCATGCTTCCCGAGATACAGGCCCCTTAAGGGGTGCCGGTATCCCTCTGCTTTGTTTACATTCCACGGTCACGTGATCGGGACCTTTAAATGCAGAGGGATACCGGCACCTCATAAAGGGGCCTGTATCTCGGGAAGCAGGGGGTCCCCGGACCTGAAACCAATGCGGTTCAGCTCCGGAGACCCCCTGCACATGTACACTATGAATAAAAATGGTTTTAACAATAATTTTTAATGTGCCGATGTTTGCGCCGAGAGAGCAGCGGATCTCTCTCTGCTGCAAACACATCTAGGCAGGGGACGGCTTCTCGGCAGTTTCTCGCCAGGCAGCCGTCCCGCCACCGGTTACACGCCATTTCATCAAATGGTGGTGGCTAATTCATTCACCAGGGATTCGCCCCTTACAGCATACAGCCAGTTTAACACGCCAAAAACATGGCTAATTGCTAAACTGGCTAATGCATTTTTTCGCTGCTTACTGCATGAGGCCCCAAGAGAGCTGAGATTAAAATAATACTGTTTTTATATTTCACTCTAAAATTGCCTTGACACATGAACCCCTTAATTTCTAAATAATCTTTGAAAACAGTTAACGTTTTATTTCCTATATTTATATACAGTATAAAAGTGTTTTCATCTTCCAACAGTTTTTTAGCCTTATTTTTTTTAAAGGCAGCAATTAGCCAATTTCTACATTAAGCACAAAGGTAAAAGTGCAACTACCCTTTCTTTCTTTCTTTCTTTCTTTCTTTCTTTCTTTCTTTCTTTCTTTCTTTCTTTCTTTCTTTCTTTCTTTCTTTCTTTCTTTCTTTCTTCCTTTCTTTCTTTCTTTCTTTCTCAATTGAATGAAAGTTAATGCCTCATTGACTGAGCATTACACCATACTGAATAGGGTGCTACTGTATACTGTACATCAAAGCATTTTTCTCCCAATGTTTCACCTTCTGTCCTACCTTGCGACTTGCAATTGTCAGTAAGAGGAGTTGGGGAGGAGTTACAATGAGATGTACCACATTCTGTATCTCAGCACCATTCTTTTTCCATATCTGATGCGGCGCAAGTTTAACATTCTGCCTCTTGCAGACATCCTTCACTACAAATCTAACCTTCTGGTTCAACTCTGCCCTCTCTCAGGCTAAACAAACCTATTTTTCTTCACTAATCAACATGCACAAGTCTAACCCATGCGGATTCTTCTCTTTTTTTTACTCTATTCAGACCACCATCTGCTACCTGTTTTTCTTCCTCCATTTCACCTCAGAATTTTGCTGACTATTTCAAGATAAAGGTGGAATCCATGCATCAAGACATCCCTTCTGCATCCTCCTCCCATCCTACATCTCTTCCCAACTTTCCTCCTGCCTTCCTCGACTCGTTTTCTACTCTCACAGAGGAAAATGTATCGCTGCTGATCTCATTATCTCCCTCTACTACTTGCCCTCTTGGCCCCATTCCCTCCCATCCTAAAACCTCTTGCTCCAACTCTAATCACTACACTCACACCTTCCTCTACTATGGTACATTTCCCGTCTCCTTCAAACATGCAACAGTTATACCATTACTCAAAAACAGCAAGCTTGACCATACCTGTCTGTCTCCCTCCTGCCTTTTGCCTGTAAAGTCATTGAATTCATTGTATTCTCTCACTTGCTACATTTTTCTCACCTATATTCTCTCTGGATTCACTACAATCTGGCTTCCGCACTGCTCATTTCACTGAAACAGTGTCATGGGAGCCAGGCATTTACACTTTTTATACCGGGATCATAACACTGAGCAAAACAAGGTGGTAAAATAAATTGTCATTTATTCACTTAAAATAGGCTAAGCACAATGAAACACAAAATACATGAGAAAGACACACTTACTGGGTGTCTGGAGCTGGAAACTAGACTTTCCTAGCTTAAATCGAACATAAAACAAAAGTATTTGGTTGACCAGGACTTGTCCTGAAATGTCCTGGAATTCAAATCGTCATGAAGTTCCTGACGCCACAGCTGTATCCGCTTCGGAGGTGCTGAAATCCCTTGACCGGGAGTTACAGAAGTCCCTAACATCCTGGAACTGTTTTCGGCTTGCAATCCTAGCCGCAACCGCTACGTTCAATTCTCAGAACTTGGCCCCGAAAAATGGGACTTCTCAAATTTCTCAACCTGACATTTCTGAAGCCGGCTCGCTGCTATTTCTCCTTGAGCATCTTTTGGTGCATTCAAATTTGGCGCTGATGTTCTGGCGCTTAGAATCTGAGCTCCGGATTGGCTGAGGGTTTCTTATAGTATTTCAGAGTCAATTCATGGAATACTTCAGCCAATCCGAGCGTGGGCTAATTCCTACCAGCCAATCAGAGCGCTGGCAGTCTAGTGAAGCCGGGCAAGCGTGGATTCAGAATCTGACAAGGGCATGCGCCATCTTGGCACCTCTGCCACTTGTCATTCAGAAGCCACCCTCTGAGTTAGGCTCCTCAAAGTCTGGGATGGGGGCAAATGGTGGTCCGATGACTTCCATTCACCCCAGGAAGTGAGTACGTTAGCCTAACGTTGCTACCCAAATGGCTTTCACACTTGGCAACCTCTGAGGCTTTCATGTCCAGGACCTAAGCAGACTTGATGGCACCAAGCTAGGTAGCCACATGGTCTCTCGGAACCCTGGACCTAGAAGTCCAAGCTCATATACCGTGCACAAGCATATATACACTTTAAACACACTGTTTAATATATACTGTATACCTTTCTAAGTCATATGGTTATGGGGAATTGAAAAAGAATCTTGCACTTCATTTCTATTAGCCATATTCCCCACACACTA